>NC_136605.1:14643780-14823780 GCF_910589615.1 Taurulus bubalis
CTGATAATAAGGAACCAAAAATCCAAGCAAATATGAAAATAAAGCCATAAGGAAACATTCAAAAATAAAGCACTAATCTTTACAGAAAAAGAAATTATTTATCAATTTACAGAAATGTTAAATATATTAGTACATATCAAGCAGCTGCTTTTCTTGTTCATGTTTTTTTTTTAATTCTAACACTTCATGAAATTGTAGTTTTTATATTTAATATATAACAAAATATTTCAACAGATTTCAAAACTCTAAA
This sequence comes from Taurulus bubalis, assembly GCF_910589615.1. Taxonomy (NCBI): domain Eukaryota; kingdom Metazoa; phylum Chordata; class Actinopteri; order Perciformes; family Cottidae; genus Taurulus; species Taurulus bubalis. The sequence goes on from NC_136605.1 coordinate 14,644,031, forward strand.
ACTCAGATTTACCAATTAACAAATTGATATATTGTTTAAAGCATTCAATTAATGACCATATATTCCTTCAAATTATCACACCAATATGATCCAAACAAACCAAATAAAAACAGTGTATAGCCATATTAAATCTGATTGTGGCAATTAAAAAAAATTGTTTCATGACAGAGTGAGTGTCGAAGATCTATTTATAGCAGCTTTGAAGATGAAATGCAGATATATTTTGTAGTGCACTAATAACAGCTTGAAGTGTTGTAAGCAGTTGTTGAGAAGCATGAATGCACTGGACATCACTCCTTGGGCACCCGGAAGACATCTTTTTCTTTCCGGAGACTTCTCATGGTTTCAATCGGGGTTGTCTGCTTTACGTGGTCTTGCACGGATTTCTCTCTGAATTAAACATCATAGAAATATTAGTAGAGCTGTAATTGGCTCTAAATAAACTACACAGACACAAACGTGTGTTGTAAATAAATAAAATATGATTAATAATTAGTATTAAATCATGCTCTACATACTTTACTCTCATAAAGGGGTTGAATGTAAATTCATCTGCCAAAGTAGAAGGAACGGTAGGTTCTCCGTTGCTGCATTTCTCCTACAGAGATGAAAAGAAACGGACGTAAAGTATTTTTCAACGGTATCAGAGGGTGATCATCTGATTGATTGGATATGACAGTCGAGTACCTTTGCCCATGCCAGCTTCTTCTGAATGACTTCATTGTCTGGTTCCACATGACGGGCAAATTTCAGATTGCTGACGGTGTACTCGTGCCCGCAGTAAACACGCTTGAAATACAAACAGAAAAGGACATTTTCAACAACCTAACTGGAAAATATATCACATGTCTCTATTTTAAATACTGCAGAACTTAATCTAATCATCTACTTTGTCTCCTCTCAATTAGATTCCATCTCAAATCTTCTGTAAATTACTTGAATTACTTCAGTGGTACGTTTAAAACTTAATTAATAACCCTTTACGCTGATAATACAGGTGAAGTTCATATATTTACCGTTTCAGGAGGCAGGCCTCCCAGAATATCTATCAGGGCTTTGTTCATCTGCTCTGCTGTACCCTCGAAGAATTTACCACAGCCAGCCACAAACAGCGTGTCTCCTGCATGGGAATAAAAACGAGTGTCATTAGGACCTTTAGAGGTCACACATGACAAAGTGCTGACTTGTTCCAGAGGTTGCATCAACACTTATTGGTCGAGCGTGACACATTTAAGATATAGGTCTGATCTAATGTGATCAGATATACCTGTGAAAACAGCTGGTGGCTCTGTGCTTTTTTCCTTTGTCACATAGTAACAGATGTGACCAGTTGTGTGACATGGTGTAAACAGGCATTTGACATTGAGGGTTCCAACCTGGAAAAGAACGACACCAGTGAGCAAATATCATCGTCATTTGAGGCTTATTATATTTGCATTGTAGAATAGACAGTTTGATGGTCTTACTTTTATATTGTTGTTGTGAGAAACTTTCTTTGTAATAGCATCAACTCTGTCATCTCCTCCATAGACCCTCAGTCCGGGCATTAGCTTTAACATCTTCTCATTTCCACCAGCATGATCCCTGAGGAAGGTGAATGGTTTTTTAGAATGCTCTCATGAATACAGAAAACAAAAAACTGGTGCACAACTGTGTGTAAAATAAGAACTCAACTTGAAGCTTACCAGTGATGATGAGTGGTCAAAACTGTTGTGAGTCTTATGCCATGCTTCCTCACAGCTTCCACAACCTGTTGAAAGCACAAAAAGGTCAAATTGAAGTCAGAAGACATTTATCAAGCAAAACTGCATTTCAATATTTGGTTCCATTTTCTCGTTTCAGTTCTGACTTTAACAACAATATTTAGAGTATCACTAATGCAACAAACATTATTATTAATACATTGTTTGACGGCATGTTTGCGACATTTTGCTGTCACTTTTTTATTTTTTTTAAATAATGTGTTAAAAGTGGCAGCCAAAGATATGTGTCATAATATTACATATACTACGTTATTAAACCGTTATTGAGGCAGTAACAGCTATAGAAGCGTTTCAATTTGGAAGCTATATAGTACAATAGTAGAGTAGATGTACAGGGTAGCATAGAATAGAAATGCCCAAGTAAAAATGCCTAAAATGTTAGAACAGTACTTGATTAACTATATTGAGTTACTTTCTGGTTATAATCTAATCCGATCTAGTATGATGTAATGCACACAGACCTTGATTGGCTCCACAGGGTCAACAATAGCTGCTTCCTTGGACTCCACATCGATCAGGAGGTACATGTAGTTGTCACTGAGTGCTGGGAGAAGTTCAACCCTCATATTTGCTTGTTCCACCAGAGAGGATTTTCTCACTGCGCTGTGAAGGAGGGCAGCTGCTTGGGCCTGGACTTCCACAGGGGCTTCATGAGAAGATACAAGTCAATATTTGACAGGCTGATATGAGGGGACTCTCTGATAGTCTTTATTCCTTTTTTTCCTGAAATATATTTTTTTTTATGACAAGCACTCTTTCCTTGGACATGTTCAGGAGCCACAGACACCAGTAAACGCAATGCGTTATACAATAGATGCGTTATACAGCAGCCATTGGCAGGACAAGTATTCACCTTTTTAAGATAACAGAAAGTAAACAACGTTAGCCTCAATGCTAACTTTTAAAATTATTACATGTATAGTTAACTCAGCTGCCGCATCGATCTAACTTGACTGTTCAAGAGAGGATGATGCAATAAAGGGCCGGTATTTGTTCAGACAGGCCAGCTGTGTTCATGTGAACGCCTTCCTCTTAAAACACAACAAAATAAAACGCAATCCGTAATTAGTTAACATGTAACACAAGCTAACACGCTCAGATAGATTAATTAATGAAGAATCGTGAGGACGTACCAATTTTGAAGGCTGTTGCAGCTCCTAGTAGAGTGCAGGCACTCCCTACGAGTGACTTGAATAACATAACAAATATATCCTTATCACAGGGGTGTAAACCCAAAAAGTTTAGTTCTGTTGTTCCGCGTCTGTTCTCGCTTCACCTTTAACCCATCAGGCTCAACCAATCGAGTCTGAGCGAGTCGATCGGCCATAAACAATTATTAATAAATATAATATTTACCCGTTTTTAAGGACGAATGTCTAGAAATACAATGTGAGGGATAATTACCATATATGTTTAGCCGCGATAAACACTTACAATATAAAATATAACAGCTTGGATTTTAGTTTTGAGTTTTATTTATGTTCTTTCTGGCTTGCCGTAGGTTAATGATTTCGCTTCAGGGACCCGGCGGTAAGGTCGGTCAAAGTTTAGTGAAACTGGTGCTGACAGCTTCGGAGCGGCTGAAACCTTCACGTTTCTCCACAATGACAGCACGAAATATTACTCGATTCTGGGAATGGGGGAGGAAGATAATCTGTGTCGGGAGAAACTATGCGGACCACGCCAAAGAGCTGAAAAATGCGATCCCCACAGAGCCCATTCTGTTCCTGAAGCCCCCCTCTGCATACGTGAAAGAGGGCTCTTCCATCCTGGTGCCCCGGTACTCCAGCGACCTGCACCATGAAGTGGAGTTAGGGGTGGTCATCGGGAAAGGGGGCACGGCCATACCACAGGCCGCCGCTATGGAGCACGTCGCCGGCTATGCGCTGTGCTTGGACATGACAGCCCGGGACGTCCAGGACGTTTGCAAGGCCAAGGGTCTTCCCTGGACCCAGGCTAAAGCGTTCAACACCTCCTGCCCCATCAGCGAGTTCATCCCCAAAGAGCGCATCCCCGACCCGGGCAATGTGAAGCTGTGGCTGAAGGTGAACGACCAGCTGCGGCAGAACGGCTGCACCTCCCAGATGATTTTCTCCATCCCCTTTCTCATCAGCTACATCAGCGAGTTCATCACCCTGGAGGAAGGGGATCTCATCCTGACGGGGACCCCGAAAGGAGTCTCCGCCGTGCAGGAGCACGATGAGCTGCAGGCGGGGATCGAGGACGTGGTCACCATGAGCTTCAGGGTGGGCAGACAAGACAAGAAGTGAAAACAAAAGACACAAATGAGGCGAAAGAAAAATACTCCGACTCGTGAAGAGATTGTGTTCTTGCTTGGAGGGTTGAATCTTAATTGGTTTAAATATATTTGCAAATACTATGTGGGCCAGCAGGTGGCGTTCTCGAGCCGTCAACACCTTATTTCTGACGCTGCCTTGTCAAATGTATGAGAAAACTAAGAAAAAAGAGTTTGGTTACATTGATTGTTCTCATGAGTGAACTTTCGATCTGTTTGACTGTTTTCTACTTAAACCAGGGATGTGAAAAATAATTCAGCACCCCTTGTCGCAGTCTTTGTTTCCCATCATCAGTGGTGGGAAGAAGTATTCAGAACTTTTATTCAAATAAAAGATGCAATAATATGTTGTCAACATATTTTCTGAAAATGCAATTTGAAGGATTGATGTATCAGCAAAATAATAGTTTTAATTATTGGAGACAGAATGACCACTGTCAGTGTTGTATTATGTAACATTATTAGATTATTATTATTATTATTATTATTAATGCATTAAGTGTAAAAATCATTATGACGTAGCTGGTCAAGGTGGAGCTAACTTTTGGTATCAAAAGTAAAAATTACTCACCTATTTGAGAATAGTATTCTAATTATTGATGCATTAATGTGTACATCACTTCAATGTTGCGGCCGCCAGCTGGTCAATGTGGAGTTTATTTAAACTATTTTATAAACTGATGGGTGTAGCTTATTCTATACTAGTGCATCAGTTTTAATTGATTATGTTTTATATACATAATCTGAATCTGCAAAGTTAATAACTACAGCTGCCAAAAAAGGGTCAGAGATTAAAAGTGTAAACAGCATAAACTGGAAATACTAATGTACATGCAAGTATCATCAGTTATATCCAAATTGTAATGATAAAATTACAAGGGCATGGTCAAAATATATTGTGATTGAAGTCTAATAACAGACTGTAGAATGTTTCATACCATACTAAATCTTCACTTGCTTGTACACTTATGATATGACATATAGCATGTTTCCTTCAGTCACATTAAGCAAACTGGTATAATGTGCAGTTTCCTTCAGAGGCTTAAATGTGAATATAGTTTATCCCAGATGATTTCAAATTGAGAAAATAGTCATGTTAGCGAGGGAGTTTAGAGGACTGAGGGTTTGGCTCTGGCTTCATGTGGTTATTCGTACATTTGGAACACATTTAGCCGCTTGTTGGATTAGCTGAGATGTGTTCTCCTCAGAGAGTTTGATGGATGGACCACGTTTTAAAACATTTTTTTGTAACTGCACACTGAACCCTGTTGCCTCTTGAGTGAATGTTGTCTGGTTAGACTTCAACAATCTAACAGCCTGAACCCCGAAAAGACTCCCCTCGCCCATAACATTTAATGAAACTGGTGTTTCTGTTCATCAAGTGCAATTTTGACTTTACGGCTGCGTACCTTCACCATAACCACATTTTTCCTGGACTTAACATCTGTTCCAGGTTCAATTACAATTCTCCCACAGGCTTCTCTGTTTTCAGGATCAATCAGAGCCCCCATCAACCTGTCCCAGGCCGGTCTGCTGAAACCCGAGTCTGCGCACATCATCTTCCCACACCTGTAGGGCATGTTATCTCCAAGACTCACAGGACCCAAGCCCTGGCCCTCAGGGGACTCCGGGGTCATATGTGTCCATCATCAGAGCAGTTATGACAGATTCAATTAGATCTGGGATCTGGTAAATGTAGTCGCGGCCTGTTTCTTAGAACAGGGTTAGAGCAGGTGTCGTCTTTTATGAGATATGAATCATACTGTTCATTGTCCCCGTGTGACTGACGGTATTACTCCCTCAAAGGTTCTAACAATGGCTTCAAAGCTCGCGCTCAGCTCTGGTTTAGCGTTCACCACATGAAGCGATATGTTGTCATGGAGCGGGAGTCTGAAGGCGTATGTTGACCCTTTCAAATGAGAGGGGATTACGGGGAGACCTCAGTCTTCCCATCTAACGCTCACCGACAATGATGTCACCTGTGACGTTAAATCAAGCCAGGTGGTAAATGTGCAGCAGAGCAATTTGAGGGAATTCTCTCGTAACAAAGTACATTTTGTACCCCAGCCCAACTTGAGATATTTGCACTAAAATATTCAACAATTATTGAATAGATTGGCACAAACCTTGGCACAGGCGTTCAGGATTTGATTCTCAGATGATAAATCCTAATGACTTTAAGTATCCCCATATTTTTTTTAATCTGGGGACACGATGAAGTTGACATGTTGCTTCAAGTGAAATGTTTCAACCACAATTGGACAGATTTAAATTAAATTTAGTAAACACATTTATGTCCCGCTTTGGATGAATTGTAATCACGCTGAAGACTCTAGCCATCAGGTCAAAATCTAAAGTTATCCTCTAATAATAATAATATGAATTATTGCTAAACTGATGGCATTTTGATGATAAGAGGTTTCATTTGAGATAGTTTCACACCTATAATGTATCACACCACATGTGACATATCAATACAGATGCGTTAAAACATCTGACAATAACCATAAGGTCATCGGTAGGGTTAGTGCAGAGGGATCTATCCTGCTGGAGGTCATCACGTCAAATCTCTGAGGTTCACACAAAAAGCCACTTGCGCATGAATATGGGCTTGAACATGTATCCACGGTTCATATGGATCCTGAAGTGTCTGAAGAAACAGGTAAAACTAAACACACAACGGTACTTAACTGCAACAATATTCCATCTTTAGATAAGTGAAAGGCATCTGAAGAGGAAAGCACCAGCTCTTGACATGAAATGTATAGAGAGTAGGTTCAACATGTGACAATGATTTACAACTTGTCAACTTGTGTGTGTGTGTGTGTGTGTGTGTGTGTGTGTGTGTGTGTGTGTGTGTGTGTGTGTGTGTGTGACCATCCTTACTCGCGTGCTGCACTGCATGTACCAGAGAGTACTGCGGTGTGTCCATTCTTAGATGAAGAAAAAAAACAGCAAACACGCACAACCACCAGAAGGGTTGAGTCAGACAGGATGTATATGACATATAAAAGACACACTCTCACATGTCCAGGAAATTGATTTTAATTCATTTTTGGAGATGCAAAAGGGCCCCTGTGTATCTATTTGTGTCTACATACTCGAATGTCCACCCAGTGCGTGCAGTGAGCGCATCTTGTCTTTAACCGACATTGGACTGGTTCTTCTGCATGTAAAGAATTACAGTCCTTTTAATTAATCAGCCTCATGCTGAATGCACAAGTGGGTGGCTGGGGATTAATAATACCATGGAGCAAGTCCAGAACCAATTTGTTATTTATTATAAGCCAAATTTAAGGGCTGTAATTCCTTTTCGTAGAATAATGAATGGGTGGGGTCTTTGGCGAATGAAAAGACATCATGCATGAAGGCCAGGTGCGAGCCTCTTTCATTCAGAGTGATTGACTGCCCATAGTGTGTTCACGTTTTGTTTGAAGATGCAGGTGGAAGGTAAAGTGGGCAGTGTACCATGACACTTGGTATAACAGCAAAACACAACATTTTTCTACCATACCGTGTGTACATTTCTCAAATTTTAAAGATGTTGTATTTTTTTTTATATAAAAATGTCTTAGCGTGAAAGGTTTCCATCAATTTAGCAATGATGCAAGCTTCTCTATAAACTTTGATTGTTGAACTTTTCCAATCAAGGCCTAATAAGCAGACTGGAGCTGCTATTTTCTTGGCTAAAATGTCAACAGAAGTATGTACTGAAATGTGTCCAGAAAAACAACGTTATAAAATCCTATTGTAAAAGCTCATAATTCCAAATCCCTAAAAAGTTTCCCAATTTCAGTTGAGCTACCATGGCCATTTCAAAATATTTCTCCCCCAAATTACTCTCTCATCAATTAAAGCTGAAGTCACAATTTAACAAGATGCTGTGAGGCCGAAACCACAAGGAAGAGAGAAAATCCGCCGAGCATTTCTTCCCCGAATCGAAAGAGACTGCGGTATGGGTGGAAAATGTGTGGAGTCCTCAATATGAACCGTCTTCATTTGTGGTTCCTTAAAGGGAAACCACTTTTACACTCTAATCCTAGTTTTATCTGTCGAAATCAGTCCCTCTTTCCTTCAACGCAGCCTTCAGAGTGCTTCATCCCTTGGGTGTTTCTGATTAGTCTGCCATGTGCCCGTTATTCCCAAATAAGAGTCACCGCTCAAAATATACATCCTCATCACGCCTAATCTCAACTGGTCACAGTGGCAAGTAACTCAATCCACATTGGGCGATTTGCACTCATGCAAACAAATCCACAATGGTAGGAATTGATGGCATGCATTAAATTGTGGGCTCAAATCTTTGGAAGCTGCATGCCAGCCGAAGCTAAACAAATTACTGTTCCCATGAGAAGGGAAGATTTTGAGTTTGCAGACCTGTAATTTGACTTTTAGTTGTTTTGCGCAATTGTAATCCAAAATATTCTGTATTTCAAACAAACACAGGGACAAACATAGTGTCTTTCTATCATCTGAGTGTTGAGTCCGACTTCTCTTGTTGACTTTAAACGGTTGCATACGGGCTTTGGCTCAGAGTGGAAAGTAAATAACCCAAAAACCTTAAAGGATGAATCATATTAATTCATTCATATTTTCTTATTGCCCTTTCTTGTACTTTAAATTAATCAGAAACACATTTTCCAAAGTTAATGCCCAGTGCAAAATGTAAAAGAAAAAAAATCGATATCATATTGTATCATTCATTATTTTGTATTTTTGCTTTGGCCATTCAACATTCCTGTTTTTGTGACACCATCTTCATGCCTCGCTTTCAGTTTCAGGGAACGTATTCTCACTCGTTCCTCCATTTTTCTTGCTCTTTCTTTTTTAACCTCAATTGGATTTCTCACATCATTACCAGTGTTTAGTGACAACCGTAGATTATGTAGAATGTCCTGCTGATTTAATGAAACTTAACGACTGGGCGAACACATACTAATGTATTTTGCAGATGGCAGAATGGGAAATCAGTTATCTTTAATGCCTGCTGCTGGGCTGGCACAGCCCAAAAAGCAGCTATCACTACGACTGGTAATAAAAGTGGGCACAGATGAAGTGAGGCAAGAGCATTTAAATTTGACCAAGGCCCACTAAAAACTAATGCCAGACATATAAAACAGAGGGGGGATGTGACAGCAATACTGGCTGTAATTAGAGGAGGCAGGATGTATGGAAAGAGCCAAAGCAATGGGTTTGTGTGCATGCAAACTTGCTTGAATACACTCACTAGCATGCTAATGCAGACAGACACTGACATTTCCACAAACAAAGCTCAATGTTAATAGTTTTGACTGACTATTTTTGGTTTGAATCATTGAATGCAAGCACTGGCCATGCATATTTCCACGCATTGTGAAAAAAAAGAAGGAACTTCTCCAGCTCAGTATACTTTGTAGATCTTGTCAAGTGGTCAGTTCCTTTTTTGGTTGTTCCACCAGAGCAGATGTTTTTTCTTCTTCATTTTTTCCCTTCCATACAGGATTGTGTACAATGAAAGAGACAAGCTCTGCTGCTAATTCTGCGCCCAGAGAGGAAGGCGGGGGACATTCTGAATGAGCTGCCCTTTTATAATTAAAGGCCACGGCAGCACGCAGGCCCTCAGACTGCACATGTGGGCTCACTGTGTGGAAGTGGCAAGCGGGAAATGCAGTGTGAGAGAGGAAGACAGGGAAGAGTGGGATTTCAGCATAAATAACGTGTGGGGGAAAGAGTGGAGAACAGCACGACATGGACGGAGAGAGTGAGACACTCGTGGCAGCACAAAGCACTAACAGGGTTACCATGGAAGAAGTGACCATTCACTAAGCGCGCCCCCCTTAGTTACTGTTTAGATAATCAAATTAACAGCCCTTTTATGGGTTTTGAAGCGTGAATGCAGTCAACAGAAATAAGAAGCTAACAAACGCTATAAATAACCTACATCAAGGTTGAATGAGCGTATTAAAAGGAGAATAATGTAAAAGAGATTTTAAGTCTACACAATACCTGATCATGCTACAGAAAACATGGAGATAAATAAACAGCGCTGTTCTTGTATTGCAGTGTAGAGCTAGTTAGTCTTAGTATTATAAGTATAAATAACACTAAAAGATCAGAGTGTAATTTTGTTCGAATCCTGCTTGACTTTTTAGCTTACAAACTTAAAACTGTATGTTTTCTTTTGACTTATAGGGACTAAGCAGTGTTTTTTGACTAACTTAAAGGTTATTTTTAAGAACCCATAACCCCATAAACTAAACTAGTTATTTCATGATGTGCTCCATTGCCTTGAGAGATTACTGTAGCTATCTTGTTAGCAGACAAGCTAAAACCTGTTCCATCCATTTCTTATGCTTTGCCTCTTCTTGTGTTTTTTAGGTTTTGCAAAAAGAATCCCCAGCATTCAAACTCCGTATGTACAACATCTCTCTCACTACTCATGCATGCACACTACTAAAGCATGTGGGGGAAAAGCCAAAGCTTGACAGGCCTGCCATGCTAGTTGCGCTTGTTAAGCGTGTTCAAAGGAAGGGTTTATCGGTGGCTAATCCTTCAACAAATAGGGATAAGAATAAGCAAAGTTTTTTTGAGGGACAAATATGTATAATTCTTTAAGCAATCTTTTTACAAACATCCTCAGTATGCTTGGATAACAGTAAAAATAAATGAAAAAGGATGGACCATTGAGCCTTCAGCTCATCGTGTCAGATACAACTTCACCTCACAACACAAAGCATCACAGTCAAAACAAAGGTTGCGTTCACACCACTATGCATTGTGTACTTTACAAATGGAAATTTAAATGGTTCAAAATAATCATAGATCAAAACAGTAATTTATTTGCAGCAAGTAACAGCCGATACAGTTGGTGCTGTCTAAGACAGTTCAAATACGTGTGGCTTTGAGAGGAGAAATATCCTCAAATACCTACAAATGGAATATGTTGATGTGTGGTTTACTATCATTGTAACAGTTAATATTTACAGATGAGGTATCATTGGTATATTAACTGCAATGTGCAGAGAAAAACCCCGTAACATTAAACTAAGATATGTAGAATTTCAAAAGACATTTGGAAACAGTAAATGTAATGAAAGTATACATGCAGTCAAAGTAACACTGCTTATAATCAATAAGACATAGTGGTTTATCATGAAGTATGACATTTTCTCCAATGTCCTGTCAATAAAAACATATTTAGTTTTAAGTCATGCCTTGTCGTGTAATAAATACATTTATCTCATATAACAAAATCTGTAACTGTTGTATTTCAAATCAACAGAAACTATAAATATCAGCTTATTTTATAAACAGAAGTAAAAAAAAAAAAGATATTCAAAGGCAATGATTTTAACTTTCCCTTTGGTACGACCTTTGCTTCTAACTTCTGTGTAGCATAAACATACAAGTAAGAAAATGGTTTAATAACTAAGCCATTAACTATGTGTGTAACTTGCATATTGCAGCACTGTGTCATGTCGCCTTCCATCCTTCAACCAAACGGTGGCAGTTCATCTGCTGCATGTCATGTTGAGTCCACTGTGGCAGAATTCAGTTTGTGGACTCTGGATTCCTCTACCCCATCCGTCCCTGAGACGATAGTCTTGTGGAGCATTAAACACTCAAACTGGCTTTTTTTTTCCTGGGCTATGACAGGGATCTCCTCTATCAGTCCCAGCCAAAGTCTTGTCCAGTCATCTGGTAGAAACGGTGGTTGAAGGGCCTGTAGAAGTCTCTGAGCCTCTGAAGGACCTCTGCAGGGATTTGGGGATGGGGTCTGCCCTTAGACTTTCCAAGGCAGCGAGGTCTGCTGCTCCCCTCCGGCTTCTTCAAGCATGGAAAACCTTTGGTCTCATTGAAGTAGAAGTGTTTGTCTGAAACGACCCTTTTCAGTCCCAGGAAGTCCTGAACTCGGCCCATCTCTCCCGCCGGATCAGACACCAGCCGCTCGCCGCTAACAAACAGAAAATGAGACAAGGGGAAGTGCTGAAGCCAGTTCTCCAGATGTTTGGCGTAAAGGCCGATGCGCACAGCGCTCCACGTGGTGTCGATCAGACCCGTGGTGGAGTTTTTTAAAGCCAGGTTCTGGAAGGATGGAAGGCCTGGGTTCTTGGACAGTGTCTGGGTGTAGTCAGATATAGCCCGTGTCACAGGATCCCTGACCACCACAATGAGTTTGGCTTGGCAGTTCATAGTGCAGACACGGCCAGGAGCCTCCTTTGTGACGAAGTAGCTGGGGGTCTTCTCCATGGTGATCTGGCCGTCCAGAGTCCGAGGCATCAGGTTCCTGACGGGAAAGGAGAAAATGGTCAGACACTGCCCTCAAAGCCATGGTGGTGCAGACTGTTTCACACTGTGATATATGATCTAAAAGCTTGATTGGTTGTGCTTCTGGTCTTCCATATATGTTGTGCTCTTCTAAAGCAGTATTTATTTTTCATTTGGGGAAACGGAACAAGTTGTAAACACAACATTGGCATATTTCCACAGCCATTTAAAGCTAGCGTATATATGGATAAAGTGGTAGCAAAGACTTGCCTATACACATCCAGCAGACACACAGCAAAGTTAACATCCATTTTAAGTTGTAAATTGAAATGTAAATCAAATAAATACCGTCTTTTTAGCTCTGATTTTGGTCTCCACCAACTCCTAAATATCTTGCTCTTTCGCTGATAAATGCTCTAAGTTCACCAGCTTGTTGTAAACTTTGTTAGGTGCTGCGCAGGTAATGTAGAGTTGCTTTATCAGAGCTTTATCAGAGCCGCTGCCTGCTACACCTGGTAACAACCCTATTGACAGCAGTAATAGTGAACCAAAAGAGTGAGTTGAGGGCCAATCCACTGAAACAATGAGCTAAAAGACACTAAAACACTCTGTGGAACTGAGGGGAACTGCAGAGTTAGGTGATAATTATCTGTGGCTCCATCACTATGAGTAACACGTTTCCTATTACACATAGACATTTCAACATTAGTGAAAAGAAAGATATTTATTAATGCAGCTTTAAAAAGACTAGTGCCCGTTGCATTATTGCTTTATATTTTCTGAAATTGCACCATTAGGGTAATGTTTTAATGTAATCCCATGTGATGTACAAAGAGACTTCAGTAAAAAGAACATTAAGAGATAACGTACACACACTATACACACTAAACATTAAAGCTTCCCAAATGCTGCGTGATTAAAGGTCCATACACTGTAGTGTGTTTATGTGCCAGGGCCTCAGACAGCCCATTTGAGCCTTGCTGTGAGGCCTGCACACCAGAACCATCCACTCACTATGAGCCTGATGAGACAAAACCACAAAGCCTCAAGAACCACTTAACAGCAATTTCCTACAGATTTCCACCCCCTCCTTTCTTCCTGCAAGAGCAAAGTCCCCCCCCTCCCTCCCCTACGGCCTCCTACAAGGACCCAAACAGACCAAACAGACCAAAGTCAGGAAGTGCAACCAGGATGGCAAGCTGCTGAGCTCAGTTAGTGTGTTAAACACATGTCTGCAATGAGGAGAGATGTTGTGAAGAATATGGCAGTGAAAAGGCCTGGTTTGAAATATACGCTCCTATATCGCAGTGATTCATTTTGCATAGTGATTTCATCTATATCAATGTAACCCAAACCAATAATCTACTGATCCATCTTTGTACATTGTTTCAACTTTTCCTCTCTACTCTACTAAATGTGCGCATCTGCTATCTCATAAACTTTCAGTGCTATCTGGCAAACAGGGATTGTGGGTAACGGGGTATTCGACAGATCTGGTGTTTGCTTGACGTTGACGGACCACGAGGCAAAATTGTGGTAGATTTGGATTTCAGAGACAAATTTTTTTGCATGCCAAAGGAAGGATGAGTTTAAAACAAACAGAAAATGAAATGTCTGCAGTTCATTTATCAACAAATCTTATTTGTTACTGGAAACAGAGAGCTTTCTTGTGGCTTCCTAAAAATAAAACAAGTAATGGAGCCTGTATGCTTTATTTGTTTCAGATTTGAAGCTTTCATAGAGTCCAAATCGTAATGACAAGAGGCCATTCAGAAATGAAGTTTACAGATGGAAGTCCAAGGGAAATTAATTTCAATTTTGGCAGTTATTCTAGCGAAATTGTCTGCGGTCAAACACTGATTTGATGATAAATAATAGTCAACTGTATGGTAATATGGTATGTATGGTAAAAAAAAAAGTAATGGTCCATTAGACTTGCTGATGTTACTAAGTGACGCTAGAGTAGCCAACATCATTTATATTTTCTTTATCTTCCATCTAAGAGAAATAAAGATATGGCAATACGTCAATGTGTGAGCGAAACAGGGTTGATGAAGCTCTGATAAAAAGTACATTAAGCAGTGATTGACAGTGTTAGCAGCAGCACCAGTCAGGTTGACTTCACTCTTCCTCTGTGGTCAAATGCAGCGCAGTAGCCACTCAACAAGCAGCAGCCTGCTCAGTCATCACAAGCGCTTAACATAGTTGAAACCCACTGAAGTTTATTTTCATTTGTAAAAGAGGTCTTAACGCAACAGTTTGACATTTTGGAAAACACACTTATTCACTTCCTGTGCAAGAGACTTAGATGCATAGAAATAGAATATTTAATTTTCAATGATTAGATGCGAAGATTGATACCACTCGCACGTCTGTAACTAACTACAGTAAATATGAAGCTCTGGAGCTCACTAATTAACGCCTTGTATCTGGTTTGTTTAGTCTGTACAAAAACAAAAGTGTAAAAGCAACATGTTGTGGTTTTAGGGGGATTGCCTGTCGGACTATTTCTTGGCTACTTCTTGCAGCCCGTTAAAAAAAAACACACATGTTGTTTTTCCAGTTAGTTTTTTTGTAAGGATTGAACAAAACAAGCTAAAGAGCTTTAAAGGTGTTGGTAGGAAGGGTTTGCATCCTTTGTACAGAGAACAGCTAGTCGTTTCCACCTGTTTCCAGTCTTTATGCTAAGCTAACTAACTAACTTGCTGTAGCTTCATACTTCATACTTAGCATACAGACAGTAGTGTCGATCTTCTCATCTAACATTCCCTATATGTCAAGCTATTCACATCAAATTTGCAAAGAGGACCACATACATAACATAAATATGGAACTGTTCGACAGTGTGGAATAAAAAGGAGCTAAGGGGAGACAAAAGGTAAAAAAAACCCTGCATTTTAAATAGTTTATAATTATTCTGCTGCAACTGTCTGTAATGTTGCTATTATGAAAAAGTATTTGTTGTCACATGTTCATGCCCATGAGTTTAAAGGAGGAAAAGGATGCCCTGTTCCTGTGTAAGTTTCAAGTTTCCCCCTATACTTAAAGTTGAGCCATTTCAATCCACTCCCCATTAAATGATCCCCCTAATAAAAGACCATTAATTGATTATTATCCCTTCTAGAAGAGCTGCAAATGGGCTGTCGCTGCCTGTCTGTCCCCTGTTTATCTGGGTCTAATCAATACGTCTGTCTCTATGACAGATTGTTCACTGTGTGTGCGTGCACTGTGGTGTGCACTGTGTGTGTTTGTGCACATATACTCATGTGAGCGCGGAGGTGTCCGTGTTTACTGATGAGAAACTGAGCACACGTCTCCCTGTCTGTCCTCTCCTCTTTCATCCATACTCCCCTCCTTGTCCTTCACTCCTTCACATATGTGTCACTTTGGTAATTGACCATAAGTTGTCTTTCCATACTCATGAATAGTTAATGAATTGTGGATCCCCCCCCCCCCCCCCCCCCCCCCCTCCCGTCCTCGGGTTCCTATCTCCCTCATCACAATCTGTCTCATTATCAGAGAATCAATAAAAGCCGTTTATTTATCATAAATCTGCTCCTGTATGAGGTGTCAGGAGAAACTGTAAACAAGTGGGGGATGATTCATTTGTTGTCAGTTTTCTCATGCATTTTAATCTGTTGTTATGTTATATGTGTTTTACATATAAGGCTAACTCAGGTAAATGCCTTTCAGTAACTGTTGAGCAAAAAGAGTAACTCTGTTTTCTATTTAGCGCAGCAGTGGCCTCGCTGACTGGCCACATTAGTCTGGAACTCCCTGCTGCTTAAAGGATGTAGCACTTTTCCCCCTGAAGTGCTACACCGCTGATTACACTACTGATATGTTCTAGGCAGTCTGGATCGGAAGATTAAATACTAACCCTGGCAACAAGGATGTGGCCAAGAGACTTCCTGCCCCCGACATTATGGGTTCTCCCGCTGTATCTGCTGCAGCGCCCGGACAAAAGGCATTTCTGCGCAGAAAGCAGAGCTGATTGCAGACAAAAAGATCCACAAAAAAAATCCAATTATCATGTCATTTTCTAAGAAACAAAACCTGATCTAAATTTCCATGGGTAATTATATTTGTTTACTGGACCATCTTTGCTAAACACTGTCTTGCTGAAGGAGACTGATGCTCTGGCAGACATCTCAACGTCCAGACGCTTTTAGAAAAAAGGAAAAAATGCAAAATTAACAAGGCTGCGGAAAAAATCAAGGCAGTAAAAATGAGGAGAGCAAACAACAAACTGGAGGAAAACATTTCCCAGCAGTGCTGCTGTGCTCAGAGGGTGACAGAAGAAGCCTCTGGGCCACGGACGGCCTGTCAGGCTGACAGGATGAGTGTGGGAACCTCAGTTTACGCCGCCATGCCTGGAGGAAACATATGCTACTATTCTCCTCTGACCAGAAAAATTCAGATTAAACAGGGGGCAAATAGAGCAGTTTAAAAGAATGGTTTGACATTTGGGTAATACGCTTATTTGTTTTCTTGCTGGGAGTTAGATGAGAAGATTGATACCGTTCTCAATAGTATCGACCTTCTCATCTAACCCTCCGCGAGGAAGTGTTTAATTGTATTTCCCAAAATACCAAACCAGTGCATATATATAATCTGGTTGCACTGCAGTAAAAAAACATGCAGGTTTACATGAGACCACATCAACACGCTGCTCACACACACACACACACACACACACACACACACACACACACACACACACACACACACACACACACATAAGTTATCTTTCCGCTATGTGTTCTTTGTCGAAACAGAAACCTCACAAGTCACAAGGCCTAAAAGTGCCATAACTGCCAAAGTCGCAAAGAAACAAAAATGAACGTTGTGTAAAAACTAAACGTAGCCCGAGGAAGGGCTTGACGCTGTGCAGTATAATATAAACAATATTTCACAACAGCTAGTGACACGGTGTGTATAAGAGCTAAAGAAATACTCAACATAAACACTAAAAACCTGAAGGTAAATTTCCGGCGCTCGCAGACACCCATCAAGAGAGAGAGGAAGTGATCCCTCTGGGGAACCACATGACTGGGAGAAAGACTGTTGCCACCCACATATTTTAAATACATTGTTATCAGATGGTTTTATGGAGGTAGTGGAGGGCTTTCTCAACAGGAGGTTAGCTAAAGTGCTATACTCCCACGGAGTACAGTGTTTTACATTTTCATCTTTGGTGATTTACTACAGGATACCGTTGCTGTGGGTTTGAATGTGTGTGGGGATGAGGGAGTCCGGGGTAAATCCTGCACGTGTGTGTGTGGGCTTTTCTATAAAGAAATGAAATACTTTTTGTTGGTCAATGGATAATTAGTGACTGCATGGCATATGAACGTCCAATCATAATTAGAAGACTTAGCAGAATGTCAGTGATACTTTGCTGGGGAAATCAGTAATGGCTTCAGCATTCGGCACATGAAAGAAGCAGAGACGTTTACCAGGGGCTGTGGTGCTGACTTGGGGTATTGTTTGGACATTTTCAGTGTCAATAACAATACAATACTTTTTTTATATTGTATTTAAATAATAATAATAAAAGCTTTTTCTACTCTTTTAGATTCAATAAAAGAAGTCAGTCCAGCTCTTAAATGAATATCTTAACAAATACAGGATGGATTTACATGACATTTGGTGATTCATCTTGAGGGGGTGGTGATGAATTGTAATAACTAGTGAACCTTTAACTTTTCATCTTTCGCAGCAGTAAAAGACAGTTTTTAAGACTTGCATGCAAGGGACACAATTTGTGCCCAAAAAGTATTGATACCCAGTCCTCGTACTGGTATTAGTCTGATGCCAAACAGAACACTATGATTGCAGCTGTTTTAGTCATTTATTACAGTTATGAGAATGAAACTCAGACTTGCTCTTTAGATGTGGATCCCTTCACAACGTAATTGCTGACTATGTGTAATAAAAAGTAATTGCTTTTTAATTTCCCTGGAGTATTATCATATCTTTGTATTTTCTATTGTTACGCTAATCTGCACAACTGAGCAGGACCACCACGCATCTGAAACATTTAACTTTGGCCAACTGACACAAAGTATTTTCTTCACTCGCTAACTGCAGTCCGGAGCTTAAACAGCACGACGGAAAGAATTTACAGGCGCCCCCGAAATGCACCACAAGGCACCTCAAATTATTATAATTCCCACAATATGGGGTGTGATTGGAGGCCTATTCAAACCTTATAACGCCATCTAAACCCAACTCCATGCCAAAACCCAGCACCATTAATACACAATACAACTCAACACTACAGAGACCACTTCCTGGCCTGCTACACCAATCAGTCGTGTTCAGCCTCTATCACTTATGGCCTCCAGGCTGCACACAGAATGAGGTGTCGGGAAAATCACCCTTGCTCTGGAAAACGCTGTCCCGTGCGCATTAGAGCCCACTTTTACCATTTCAACTGTCAAGTATCTAGACTGACGTGGTAAATGTCTGACGCTGACCTCCGAGAAAAACATTGAAATAAAAGAATGCAGTGTTGAGATGACTCATAAGCTCTTAATGGAGGTAAAACAATACATTTGAGTCCATCATTACTTTAATTACAGAAAGGAAATGTAATAGTGATGTAAAAAACCATGGTGTTTTTAATATATATTAAATTGGCCATCCTCCATACTGTTGTCATATTTTGTAACAGATTCCAAAAGCTATTGAAAACGATCTGGCAGATTTAGTGGACAAGTAGGAGGTGAAGATTTTGTGGCTCATCACCTTCCTCATCTGATAAAATTGATCTAACTAACTTGATGTATATTGAGTAGCCATAAATGACCCATATGTTATCCCAAAGACCAGCATAATTCCCCTGTTGTCATCTTTTCATATCCTTATTTACAAAAATCTATATCTTTTTAAGGACCAACAGAATTTTCAGCAGCGCTGTCGTTTCTCTTTGTCCTTCTGCTGCTGCCCTTCAAGGAGTTTTACTCCATTTTAATAGCAATCCGATCAGGCATGGCCTTTGGTGTCAAGACTGTAGGTCAGCCAATTGACAAGCTTTCAAAATATCGATGGTACTTCTGGTCTGGTGTATTTTCTAAAATTGAAATGCGGAAAGGCATCGTTCAATAAATGAAATACATGGAGAATAGCTATTTGCGGTCTTGGATGTTAATTTTGATCCAAGTGAACACTGCTCATCTTTTTTTAAATAACAACTGCTTGTTCTGCTGCAAGACAACAACACCGAATGTTTCCATTTTAACGTCATCAAGGAACTGAAGATGCAACAAAACGAAAAGACAGAGTTACTCATTCCAGCCCACATCGTGGTGACAAATCTGTGAGAATCCCAACCATTGTGCCCTGAAAAGCTGAGGTCTTTCATTTTTCTGCGGTGGCTCTCAAGTCCCATATGAAACCCATCACTCCATGAAGTCCTCTTAAAGCCATAAAACAACACAGAAATTCATTAAATCTCTGCTTGATTCTGAATGCACTATTTGTGGCTTTTCCATTTCTGCAATGGGCTCAAACGCACACATGCAAAGGAGAGAAGAGGATGGAGAGACGAACTGGGTGGAAAGAGAGGGAGATCAATGGAAAACACACATGAATGATGTCTAAGTTGATCTCAGAGAAGACAATGCTGTTGGAGCAACATGCACGGGAGGGCGGAAACTGTGGACTGTCTCCAGCATTGAGATCGCCAATATCTGACAGCAACTTATGGCCATGCACGACTCTCATCCATCTGCTAGAGCCGTCTGCATTTTATGCTTATTTCTCCGTCCAAGACATATGGACGCAGACCACACAATGCACAAATTGTTGTCAGTTATATGCTAATGTGAAATCCTGTGTCTTTGGCAAAGTCTTTATTACTGAAGTGACTCGTCTACACAATGTTAAAAAATTAAATTAATTTAAATTAATGATCCAGTGATGTATTTGTGTGCTTATGTATCTTTGGATGTGACCCGGTTGACCTCAGAGCTGCAGATGAAGCGGGGGACTTCAACAAGATTAAATGTCAACGTGCAGGGTTGCTTTTCAGAACCTGTCATACAGAGCAGCCTCGTACCAAATCAGGTGAGAAAGAGTGTATGTGCGTATGTGCGTACGTGTGTGTGTGTGTGTGTGTGTGTGTGTGTGTGTGTGTGTGTGTGTGTGTGTGTGTGTGTGCGTATGTGTATGCATTGTTAGCTTCCAAATGTGACAGTGAGTTGACCTGCTGTTCTCTGACAAGGACTTGCTGGTTCCACATGGATGAGCTCTTGCTGTCACTGACACACACACACACACACACACACACACACACACACACACAGACACACACAGACACACACACACACAACTTTCAGCGGCTTCACTGTGGATCATTGCAAATGACAGCAAACATATTTTCCACAATTTTTGAGATTCAGTGACAACAAGAAAAACATCTTTCAGTGATTTCGCCCAGGATCACGTTGCTGCTGTCGCCATTGTTGTGTTAATCCCTCCAACTCTTCTCAACCTTCTCCAGCTCAGTTTACTTCTCTCCAAAATAGAAGGCAGACTATATTAAAAAATACCAGTATTTTTAGGAGACCACACCCATCAGAAATTATTTAACTGGACCATCTGCCCTGCAGTCAAACCACATCTTTATAGATGCTACTGGAAATTTGGCATCACAACTGAATTTTATTTTGCAAATTCTTCTTTTATTTTGCTTTTGGAGATATATATATATCCTTCAAACTGAAACAATTGCTTGATTAATAGTTAGATCCATTCAGTCCATTTACAGACAAACAACTAAGAAAGCAACTGATAATCATTTAATCTCTTTAATTCTGTAAATGTCAAAGTGTTGCTGGTTCCAGCTTCTCAAATTTGAAGGATTAGTTACTTTTCTTGTAAACTGAAAATCTTTGGGTTTTATGCTATAAATTAAACAAAACAAGACATTTAAATATGACAACTTGGGCTCACATTTTTAGTTGCAGCCCTTATTATGAGTGATCTTACTTTCAGGAATGTTGTTGTCGCTGCCGCGTTACAGCCCCAACCAAGCTGCAGTATTGAAGCATAAGAGCTTAACAGAGTCAGGCTAATTAAAACACACAGAATCACACATAAAACATACCATGGAAACACCAGCTCTGCCACAGGTATTTCCACATAAAGACATCCTCTACACTTAAAGAAGAGTATGGAGGAAATGGAGGCAAAGAAAGCGGTGAAGGTTGATTAAAACAGATAGAAGGATGGATTACAGCAGAGGAGAGAAGTGTAAAAGAGGAGTAATAAAGGGGGCAAAGTGCCAACCTGCATGTGTGTGTGTGTGTGTGTGAGAGGAAGCTGCGAAGTATGCTGAAATTATCAGTGCGGAAAGTGTTTCCATGTGTCCTCATGTTCTCGGTTAAAACACAGCTAAGGGGGATGAAAAAAAAAACAAGAGAAGATGACATTACGCCTTTGAGTTTCCTCTACCATCGTGCTATCAAAGTGTTTGTTTATCAGGGCTCTTCATCCTATCAACCGTAGCTCTCTGCTTATGGCACCTTTAATGCCATACAGTATGCTCAAAGCAGGTCCGCAATAATATTCTGACACTGGTGAGTGCTTGAGCTAAACTGGGATGTCCACGGGGAGCTTGTAGAACATCTGGAGATGATCCGAATCAGCTTCATCTAGACCCAAATCCTTCTTTGGGGCCTTAAGTACACCTAAATGATAGCTCCAGTCAACCTGGTCACCCCAAATCAGCTGCTGTCACTGCGACAGTAGCCAATTTTATATGCAGCATCATTGTGGCATGCAGCCAAGACCAAGTATATAAATCAGGCGTATATCCTTTAAATGAGGAAAACGTATTAGAGCAATCACTATGCTGCTTGCATGACTCCCACCCAGAACAGGGAAGCGTTGATACGGATGTCACAGAGAAGGGTATAAATGGTGTTTAGATGACTGTCAAGATGATGGACTGCTCCCCAGAGACCCCACCAGCCTTTTGATTTACAGTGCCAGCATGCAGGGAGAATATTGGCTTCATGGGTTATATGGTGATCTGAATATATCGGCCAGCCATGTGTTGTATGTCTAGTCTATTGACAGGAGACATCAGCACTTCTGCAGGTGACCCTTCACCCTGCCATACATCATCTCTGTCTGGGATGACATCTACAGCTTTATTGTAAAGAGTACAAAACGTGGCATTATGGGACAGTTGAATTTATTGTCAATCTATAATCATGTGTGCCTTTCTTTAGACTTGTAATATTACAAATATGCGATGTGTAAAAATAAAATAAAAAAGTAATTGCAACAGTCTGTCAGCTTTTAATTCGCTGCTATTATTGAGCTAAAGGGCAACCTCCGTGTGCATGTGTCTGTTTGTGAGTTGCCTACCTGTACCACTCCAGTCCTTTATCATAAAACCGGTCGAAGAAGTGCGGCTCGGCGCCGAACGCCCTCACGTCCGGGTGGATGCGGAGAAACTCCAGCAGGGCGCGGGTTCCTCCTTTCTTCACGCCGATTATAATCGCCTGCGGAAACCTCTTGGTCCCGAAAGTGTTGGACACGGGGATGCCGTTGCTCTCGGCGCTCTCCTTCGCGCTGCTCGGCATGTGGAGAGGCAGCTGCTGTCCCGGCGCGTCCACCTGCGCCGCGTCCTGGGAGACTGTGCGGTTCCGGTCATGCAGGAGACGCGGCGAGGGTCGCGGCTCGTCCAAAACTCGGCGGGGATCGTCCAGGATGTCATAGTCGGACGCTTGCTGGCTGTATAAAGTTCTCGGAGCCGAATCGCAGAATCCGGTGAGGCAGTAGAAGAAGTAGGTGAAGATCAGGACCATGGTAAAAAACACCGAGACTTTGGAGAGCACCTTGCCAAAGTTGAACCTGACTCTGCATCCACTACATCCCATGAGTTGATCTCCTGCTCGGTGCCAAAGGGCCGAAACGGGGACAGCATGCTTCTTCTTACTACATTGGTCGGAGTTTATACTGTTAAATTATCTCCCAGAACCTGTTGCGCAAAAGTGAGGCTGCACGGAGACTGGAGAGCTTCAGTGGGATGATGGTTTGGTCCAAAAATAATAATAATCATAATCTGTGTCTCTTTTGTCAGAAAAGACAGAAATGAATCCTCGTCAATGAAGAAAGTGTTTGTCATTGAACATGATTATTTGCAGTCAGATGATACTTCCAGGCTGCTGCTCCGTGCGCTCTGAGGTCTCCAGTTCTCTCATTCAAGGTTTCTCCTCTGCCTTTCCTACGCCCTTTTTTACGCGTCTCCACCCCTCCCTCCTCCATATAGATACACATGCTTCATGAGGACATATACTCCTTCATTTATATATGGCAAACACATTCAAATAGATTTTTTCATTCATAACATGAATTACATTAAGCAGTATTAGCATAAATCCTCTCAAAGAAGCCCCATGGTGCACACTAAGAACCCATTGGGAGATTTTATTTCTGGTCTGTGAGTTAAATATGTCTAAAGTTATTTATATATATTTTCAGGGAACTTTTTGAGATGAAAGGCATATATTTTATTATGAGCTACAGGCGCATCAGTGTTTTACAAATGTAAGCTGATCCAGCAGGAAAATCCTCCTTGCCCCTTTGAACCCATATGATAGATGTCTCTATGAATAAGAGACGCCCGAGGATGTCTATCCAAAAGCTCCTCTCTCTGCCCCGTGAGACTCAGCATTGAACCAACACATAGTCGACATGGTGACACGTCTCCCCGACACAAACGTCCAAAACAATAGGCCTGAAGCGAGGAGGGCGCCCCTGCGGCTGCTCTGTCCCATAAATACAGTATCTGAGGCTGAGTGTGGCACCTTAGGGGCCGCACAGGAAAGATCCGCACCAGGACGTTCCCTCGAGTCCGTGAAGCCGGGGCAGGTATAGAGTTTCTTCTGGCAAAGAGATGGAGGTTGAACCTGAGATGGAGTTCAGACTTTGAACCTGACTAACACACAGAGCAGCTGCTGGGATGGACGATGGGATGGAAGGAGAGAGAGGAGAGGTAGAGGGGATCTGAGGTAGATAGTCTGTCTGAGAAAGAGGTGTGCACACTCACACACTCACAGACTCACACACAGCAGCCCTGGGGCACAGTGTTTCAGACAGAGATAGCAAATTAGTTTGGCAAACTTACTGCGTTTGTTAATTGAGGATTTTAAACTTCTCTGTCTTTCTTCAGCTCTCGTGATGTATATCCTCAGAGAGAAAAAACAATGCTTGTATGAAAATTAGTTGAAGAAAATTGATGTCTGTATTGTGAATATGAAGCTATATAGTATATAATATAGCAGCTGGCTAACTAAGCTAATCACACAAAGACTGGAAACAGCTAGCCTGACTCCTACCAGCACCTCTAAAGCTCACTTATTAACACTTATAAAATTGAAAGATTGCCATTGTATGTGCTAGAGTCACTTGGCAACCAGCAAAGACTCCAGGAAATGACTATTACCAAACTAATAGAGGACCCGCTCCATATGCAGATATAAAGGGCTCATAGAAAACACAATGATTCTTAGTGATTATACACTAATGAGAACATCATTTTAATTTGTGCCAATAAGTTCCCACCTAAACCTTGAACACTGTTCCTTTAAGGAATATATATGAACTCCTCAAAGTTAAGCATTACAAAGCCTGTGATTGTAATTTTGGTCTTCAGAGATGTAAAAGTGCTCAAACAAAGGTCCCTGCGGATTCTGACATGACCCAGGCAAATATAGAATAATGATATGTTTTGAAGCACAAACAGCCATTGTAAATCCATCCAAAGCGAGGCCAGCCTGGCACTGAGGAATTCACAGCTTTGGAAATGACTGTCTGCTGGCTAGAGGCAGATTCTGTCAGAATGAGGTCAGGATCCAGGCTTTGCTTTCATCAGACATTTTATTTGCTTTTCCCTCGCGCTAATTGCTCTAGTCGGAGTTACACTGACAGGTTTGGACCCAGAAATATAAACAGCCAGATTAAAGAAACAAACAGGCGGCAGCACTGTTGAGGAAACAAATACGACATACAAGTTGTGAACTGTGCCTGTATGTATAGGATTGAGGTCGTATTATACGTCTCTCTGCCGATGTGTTTGTGTGCGTATCGCTCTTTATCTTTGTGTACATTGATATGCGCTTGCGTTCACGTGTAGGCATTTATGCATGCATGTGTGCAGTGCAGACATCTCCAACCGTGGTGCCTTCAGGTGTGTGCTGCTGCATCCCTGTGTGTACCATTGGTACAGATTTCCATAGCCAGAGGCCTGCTCATGGCGTGTACATGTGTCAGCCATTACAGCAAATTAGAAATCCTCCTCAGCGAAAGCAGAATGTTCCACTCTCATTTAGTAATTTCCAGTATAAGGAAGAAGCTGTCGGACATTTGCAATAGCCACAAGATACCCGGCACAATGTCCTTAAAGCCCTCAGAATGACAGGCCTTTGAAACCACCGCCCAGGAGATACTCATTTAGCGGTGCAGAGGTATGGCTGTAGTTTCCCACAAATGGAACCTTTTATTGTGTCTGGAATGAGATTTAATGAAGGCCAGATTGAGGATGTTGGCTACTTTGACTATATCAGAGGACATTCCCACTGTTGGATCTACTGTTCTATGCAGGGATGTGGTTATTGTCCCAAAACAATCATTTTTATTGCTCACATTGGTGTCTGAAGTGCAGCTACTTTAAAGATATAAAGGATGTCACACACACACTCTGCTATATGTTAGATGCTCAATGGCCGAGCCCTCGGGGAGGGAGGCTGACTGAATACAAAAGCCCACAACAAAGCGTCTGTGAGGCCCCACCTTCTCCTGGAGCCTTCCCCAACTTTCATCTGCAAACCTAAGCAAAGAATGATGGATGGATGACGAGAAGGAGGACTGAACAAAAAAAGAATAAAACACTCTGATCTCTCCATCCACACAATGTTCTCCCCTACATATCTTCCTCCTCCCACCCTTCATCCCTCGCGTCCCACCACCTTCACACAGGTGCATCGATCTTTCTTGCCTCCAGGAGAACTTCCAGACTTGCCCTGCAGCTTCATAGAGACATCACTGAAAGGATGAATGCACTAAAGATCTGAGAGGAGGGATGTTTGGAGCTTGCGCAACAGCCTCAATGGCATTGAAAGCATTAAATAGTGTTAGACCCACATAACGCCTCAAGTTCAACATGGGAGTAATTTATAGCGGGGGAAAAGTTTTCTGCGATTCATTCCAACTTCATGAGGGTTCGATTTGGGCAGCACCCAAAGCCAGGAGGTTCAATAACGTAATTGATATACACGTATAGCGATACGAACCCACAGATATTTTTCAAATAAACAAAAATGCATGCAAGGCCTCCTCAACCGCCATACCAGCTGCACAGACCAATTTTCAATGTGTCTTTCATCTTAGCAATAAAAACTAAAATGCCTTCCTGGAGAGCAAGTCTGCGCAGGACCCTTGTGTTTTTTTAAACTGATATTTACCTTTTCCTTGCTTAATTGTAGCAGCGGAATCGGGAGAGTAAAGATCTAAAGGGAATTAAACTAAATGACAATCATGTCATCGCACAAGCCGCAGACCATTTGGGAAATGCCTTCTTCTCTAATCCGCAGCTCTGCGGTGAAAAGTGGGATGGTGGTTGGCTCCTCAGTGATTGTGGGTGTGTTGGGAAGGGTGGAGGCACAAGGAGAGGAGGGAGCTGAGGGAAACTTGCGTGTGCTTGTATGTGTTTGTGTCCTCATGGCAGAAGACGAGTGTGAGCGAGAGATAAACGGAGTGAGAAGGAGGTTAAAAAAGAGACAACTGTGATTAGTTCAGTGTACAGTTTCATGCCTTCCAGCTCACTGAGACGTGTGGCTGCAAATCTGACAGCGCTGGGAAGGTGAAACAGTTGGAGCTGCAGTATATGTGTCTGACTTTATATGTGAAGTCTGTCAATATGCGTGCAGAGACTTTTATTCCTTCGGGGTGTTATGCATGCTTCATGTGCCTGTGGGGGCCTATTGTTCCCGTCTGCGTGCACATGTTCCACTTGTGGTACCCGGTCCCAGACTGTTACTTACTGAAATGCTTGTGGGCTGCTCCATGTGGCTTTCCTTCGTTGAAAGGCCTCGTCGTCTTGAACGTTGATTGCCATGACGTCAGCTCCAGACCACAGCACTGCCTTTTATGTGTCACTGTCACCATCTATTTCCGCCCCGTGTGTGAAAAACAACTTTCTTTCCATCTTTGCGCTCCACTGACACGGACGGTTGGATCGAACACTGGTGCTACTGTTACTGGGCCAGAACCGCCACCCAAATGGAAGTGCTCGTTAGTTTTCACACTCACTCATCTTATTCAAGACAATCAGACGGGCGAAAAATGCGTGTGAACAAGCGACCGGGCGAATGTCTCATTAGTTAACTAAGAGCTATGTGTTCGTTTTTTGAAAACAAGTCAAACCTGGACGATCTCTGTAAATACAAAATATTCATCAGATGGGTGTTAACTGACTGTAATTACTGGTGTAAAACCACAGCAGTTTGTCTCTCCACTCTCTGGAGTTTCCCATGTTTTTCGAATTCCAACTTGTCACATCGACTGTGAGAAAAAAGAGCTGTCATCCGAAGAAAAAAAAAAAGCAGGAAAAAAACTGCTCCGTCCATCGCTTCAATGTTGAGTCAGGTCTGCTAAAATAGTATCACCTGTCCTGTGAGATCCTGCAGGCCAGTGTGTGTGCGTGTGCGTGTGTGTGTGTGTGTGTGTGTGTGTGTGTGTGTGTGTGTGTGTGTGTGTGTGTGTCAAACTGTTTCATGCTGCAGAAACAGGAGATGGGCTTCTACCCTGTGGGGCCAGTCTGCATTTCACAGGAATGCAAAATCATATTCGACTCGAACAAGCAAACCATCAGTGAGCGTGCTGACGGTTGTTTTGGCCAAAGGGGACGGGAGTGTAGCAAATATGTGACCTACCAGGAAAAAAAACACGTTAAGATAAATTAACTTTAAAATTGGATATTTCACTTTAGGGATTGATGTTTTTTCAGTTTGAGTCATTTATGTTTGGTTCAAATATCTTCCTGTGTAAAATGGGCACATTGCTTGGACAAATATGGCATTTTGTGCTTTTTACTGTCGTCCAAAGCTCCATTCAAACAAACTGCAGTCAGATGAACTGGTGTGATTGGAGTTAATCTCAAACAATTCTAAGACATTGGGGGATTTCTAATTTAGTTTTCTTGCCGAGAGGTAGATGAGAAGATCGACACCACTCATGTCTGCGCAAAATAAATACAATCTGTCTAACAACACTAATTAACACATATGACAATTGTGCAAATAAGAAGGTGTAAAGACGATGCATTGCAGTTCTGCAGGGGAGTATGTGCCAGACGTCTTTATGGGATGTAAAACGGTTGAATTGTTACTTTTAACTTTGTGGTGGTGGTGTACTTTTAAAACACCACCACCACACCCTCACTGTCGTACAGCTAATAATCACGATGGGTTGCCTGTGAGTCTCATTCCTGTGGCAATGTATTCTGAGTCTTTGACCTCTTCTGTTTTCACCCCTTTCCCATCACACACACACACACACACACACACACACACACACACACACACACACACACGTCACACACACTCAAACACAAATCTTCCTCTCCTTCCTGTAGCTCTCATATGGTCTCACTTTGGGTTTTGAGGTCTGTGTTTTTAACGGACACAACAGAGCTGCTCGTCCAAATGATAGCAGTTAAGGCTTTTTCTTGGAATTCCACAAAGTACATTCAGAATTAATTTGGATTCTGTCTTGACCAAGAGATCAGTCACTTCCTGAGATATGGAGGAAATTGCACTCTCGGTCTTCACTGTCTGTCGTGTTTGGCGTAACATGGTGTTCTCCACACAAATCTGTGACACTGACGAGCCAATGAGTAGGAGGCTGAGGGGTCGAGAGAAACAATTACTGCTGAGTGTATGACAGGCGAGATTAGAGGGTATTTGCTTTTATGGCACAAACGTAAAAGAATAAAATGAAAATGTGGAGAATGAGAGATCGTCTGTGCCAAACGTTCGATGATGACGATATATTAATCACGCATTTGAGGATTATTTTTTATATAGAAAAGCGGTTAATAAATACTAACTAGAAAGATTGTTGGCTCTAATGTTGACTACTTTCAGGAGTTGCTATGAACAAGATGAAATCAGTGTGTGTCTGTGTGTGTGTTGCACAATAGGTGCTGAGGGGCATAAAGCTGGAGAGGTATGTGGAATTCCCCTTATTCATACAACAAGGGGGATCCAGATGTGATCACATGAAAACACACACACACACACACACACACACACACACACACACACACACACACACCTTAAAGGCTTTATTCATTTAATTATTGTTCTTTGGTTAAAACGTGAGGCTAGATGGGCTTTAAATGTATAGATAGACATTTGTTGTAGATACGCTGCAGACACACAGCATATGCAGAGCCGTGCTAGCTGCTTCCCCCTGTTTCCAGTGTTTATGTTCAGCTAAGCTAACCTGCTGCTGGCTGTGACTTCATATTAAACGGGCAATTATAACAGTGGAATCAATCTTCTCACCAAGTGTGTTTCCCAAAATGTCAAACTGTTGTTTGCTCTGGCCGATTATTCTTTCCTCATAAGCGTTTCTTTCTTTCCCTCATCACTTGATGGTGTTTGGCAAAAGATGCAAATGTGACGTTCTGTCGATCTTTCACAACATCTGCAGAGGAAATCTTGAGTCGGAACACCTCAATAACTGTCTCATAATGTTGGGTATGATTATAGGTTTCCTGATTGGGTTATAATCACTGAGGAGAATAAAGAGCTCAGGCACCTCTGAACATTTTCTGCACAGAAGTTAACAATCACCATACCAAAGCAGCAATTTTGACTATTAAGACCACCCATCTGGGGCCTCTGGGGAGTTCAAAATGTTTTATACAGACATGTATATATGTTGCAAACACACATAGAAGGAAAATATGCTTGTAGTTGTCTCCTATGGAATACACTGGGATTACTAACCAAGATGACAGAGGATGAGCAGCCGTAAATTGCAGGGAGCTGTGGTTAGCAGGCTGGGTGGGGGAGGTTGGGTGGGCAGAGGGAAGACGTTCTGTGGCACCGTACCCAGGGAAAGACTGAGGTAATTACTTTCTTCTCCTCAGTATAGGGTTCGGTCTCTGTCAGACGTTTCTTTGGCGCGCCGTAAACCTCTCCAGACGTCAAAGGCCTCTGAGCTCTGACATTTGTGGACACACAAATGCAGCATTTTCCACAGTCCATCACCGCTCCGACTATCTGTGAGCCGAGCCTCCTTTGAAATCATTCAGCCAAAATCTAGAACCGTGTCGATATTTCCATACTCTGAAGATGGGAGCGTATGATAAATGTTTCCTTGCTTCTGGCACACTTTCTTCTGAGGCTCTATTTGATGACTCTGAAACTCACACAGGAACACAAAGTAGAAGAGAAGAGTTGTTTGACAGTGTGCACACGGCTTGTCCACAGTCTGCCCGACCTCTGAGGCCTCTCAAGCCCGTCGTCCTTGATCAAGACGGGATCAACGTCGACACATGTGGACACACAATCAGCCGCTCTTCTTCTGCGGTTTTTAAACCATACCATTATCCCTCTAGTCCATCCAGCATCCCAGAGAGTGAGGACCCCTCTCCCTGATCTGCGTGAACAATACCCGTGCCACACACCTCAAGCATTCCTTTGAAGCTTTCAGGTCGACCTGTGCTGCTGTCTCTGGTTCTATCTCTTCAGTAGATCACTGTGCAGATAGCGAGTGATGTTTGCAAATACACGTTTTCAAAAACCCCCTCTGTGTTATTGAAGCTGTCGGCGTTCAGAAACAGGAATGTGATCATGTGATAAAGGTGACAATAAAGCGGCAGAAGCCATTGAAGGTAATCTTGTAAATTTCTCATTGTTTATTTCTTTACTGGGTGCCCTCATACTTGGGATTTCACAGGGCTCTTTTTTTTTGGCTTTTCTGGGCAGTCCCTCCCATGTTTAAACTGTTGACATTTTGTTGGACTGAACAGAAAATTGTGGTTTTTCATTGTTTCTTCCTCAGTGTAATTGCATTTTTATTACTCCTCATTCCACATTGGCAGTGTTTATAACCAGCTCAGGCTGTCAAGATATGCATTTCATATACCCACACTGCATAAAATCTGTTTATGTGCTCAGTAAACTACACATTTCACTTTGCGGTTCACTGCCAGGCCTTTCGGAGAGGACGAGCAAATATATTCTATTCTATTTTGGTTTTCATAAGCTTCATCTCTGTCAAACACATGTTGTCCTGACCGAATTACAACAATGCCCGAGTGCCTCGAGTTTCCAAAACTTTCCTTCGATCCAGAGCACAAATCAAATTCCAGTGTCAAGTATAAAAGCTTTGTTTATCCTTTTAATCATTAGTGGGAGAGGGAGGGAAATATTTGGCCCACATATGTGGTCTATAACATGTGGAGGGCAGCCCCACCATGTAAGGATGGAGACATCACATTATAGCGGGTAACTCACATTACTCACTGATGAAAGAAGCTTTCTCTATTTCTGTTACAGTCACGCATTCAAAGGCTTAATTCTTCCCACAATGCGATCACAGCTTCTGTAGTACGTGATTCAGAGCCACTGGATGACAGATGTTTTTTAGGGAATACCTTGATGAAACTGGATACAATGTCATGGCGTGTGGACACAGAATGAGACACTTTTCTCTGTGGCTCAAAACAGAAGCAGGTGCAGTGCCCGTAAACATCCACATCTAAGCAACAGGCCTCATATATGGCGTAATTAAAACAAGATGTCCCTGCGAATGAGTCAGTGGCGCACACACACACACACACACACACACACACACACACACACACACACACACACACACACACACACACACACACACATTTAAATTGTACCCTTAGGCTCAGCCTGTGGGACAGGGGCAGGCTTTGGAGTAGTAGCGGTTTTAATGTAATTAAGGATTTGCTCTCGAGCAGGATGAGCCCTAGAGGTCAGTGGAAGGAAAAGTGTGGTTACAATCCAAGTCTGTCTCGTGATTCTATCAGAGGATTACCACTTCCTCCTTCCTGTTTGCTTCCTCTTGGCCATACAGCTGTGCTCAGATGCCAGCCAGAAAGGGTGTTCTCACAGATAGCAAACTCTAATTACAGTTCCTTTTTTTCCGGCAATTTCATTTCTCCTCTTCATCTCTCATTCTCACATCTGGTTTATCTTTGTGTGGTGGTCTCTGTCCGTTGTTGACTTTGTCGCAGCCCCCCTCCCCTCCTTCTCCTCCCCTGTCCCAGACGTCACCCCCGAGGAAGGACAGGTCAGTCCTGTGTGCAGCTGTGTGTGTGTGTGGGTTACTACAAAGACATCTAGTCAGTCATGCCCTCCTTGTGCAGGTATTACTTCATCATCACTTTGGGCAAAATTACAGTTCAAACAATACTTTTGCAACAGCTGCTCCCTCTGAAGTGAATTCAACTGTTTTGATCCGACAGACGAAATCATTACATCAAATGCACAAAACAGTCTTTGCTTTAAATGTTGTGCTACGACACATCATTACAATCTTTAAATGTTTGCACTTCCTTTCTTAATCCTCGGCCTGACACTGCAGCTTTCATCTCCTCCTCTGATCTTCCAGCCTTTGAAACAGGCAGATCCACACCTGCTCTCACGCAGACGTTTAAAGAGCACAAGAGCTGTTGAACGCAGCCCCACATCCTCACTTTGTTTATAATTCCACCACTCCACAAGCCAAGAAGCCGCTTCGCTCTGAGTTATCTGGAAAACACAGAGCACTCTGAGGTTTGGAACCCGTGAACATTTGACCGAGAACTCCTGGGTCTACTTCCTGATGTGATGGAGAAGATGGCAAGTGGACACAACAGGACAACAGTGGAGACATCATTTTCAGATATTTACTCTTCAGTGGATTTTTAGCAAAAATGTCCATTCTACATTGGACACCATTCCACAATTCCATTAACAAACTGGGCCTTTTTGTGATTAAAAAAAAAAGCATTGCCACATGTGAAACATTTGATTTATGAATCCTCTACAATTACTCAAGTATATTTAATTGAAAAGAGAACATTTTCCAAGTGAATCGAGAGCGTCAATAAAAAGGCACCATGAAGTAATGTAGCTGTCGCTTTGTTGTTGTCATCAGAAATGAGCCGTTTTGTGCTCTGAATACATTATTAACTCTAGAGAGAGTAAAATATGTCCACAAAGCAATACTGGCTCATTTAAGATGTGTTTTCCAGGCACATAGCACCATCAACTGGTGGGAGCATACAATTACACGTTTGAAGAGGGACATGCAGTACAGTGTGTCCAACAAACCCTCACAGATCCAGAGTGGCACAGTGAAGCGTGAAAACAATGACTTACCCAGTGAGACTTTAACTCATAACTGAACCTTAAACTCTCCTTAAGGGAGGTACAATAGAGATCAGGTTTTCCGTGCAGCACAACCTAATGTGGTTGAATTTAGGATCCAGTTTTTGTGTTTGTCTCTGTGCTGCTGGTTTCAAAAAGCGGTTGAGACCAGTCTGTTCTTGCTGCCCATTGAGGCCACGGTCCATCAGAGCCGCTGAGCTCCATTACAGGCTTCGCCCCGCAGCACTTCATCCACTGTCCTCACCTCAAGCAGCAGAAAACATCCTTCTCTTTCACAGCTCACCTTTCTGTGCATCTACCTTTTCTGTGGAAGAGGCCAAAACAAAAAGTGGGTGAAAGGTGCATGATGTAAAGAGTCCAATGTACCGCATGTGTGAAACGTAGACTCACTTTTAGGGATGAACGTGAGGGAGCTGCTGAATATTCAGAAGCGTGACCGCCCTTCTGTGGGCCCGTCGTACAAGAACTCATGGCCCAATCCATTGCCACACTTCCCACAACAGACCTGTGATATTTAAACACAGACAGTTTGAATCAGAGATCTAAACCTACAGATCACCGATCATATGTCAGTGCTGCACACATATATACCTTAAGCGGCCCCCATGCTTCTGGCTGTTTGGAGACACTGTCCTTGTGGATCGTCTCTGAGAAGGCTGGCCAAGGAGACGAGTGCTCAAACTTTGACATGCTGGAAAATAACTGTTGGCCACATTCAGAGCAAACATATACACCTGAGAGGGGGAAGAATGTATAAATGAATGGACTCTTCTTTCCACTACAGTGGGACTGCATGCTTCTTCACTCACCAGGTTGGAAGTGATCCTTAAACTCTTCGCCACCAGAGAAAGAGCAATATGACATTTCATCCATTTCCAATGTCTTTGTGTCTTCAAAGCAAAGGTGATTTCTCTGAGGTTTGACCCATCTGTTTACAAAGAGTCACGCGGCTCCAGCTGGAACAAACCAGCAGCTCCAGATCTCAAGTGTCAGCCGCTCTGCCCTCCTTGCGTAAGGTCTCATCTCGTTCTCATTGCTTCCACTTGATGGCAGTATTTACATCACTGAGAATCAGCATCAACGTTCTGTTTCGTCAGCCAGAATGTGCTTTAAACTTTAAAATAATATGCATCACAATAACGTATATGACATGGGGAAGGAAATCAGGTGATCAGTGTGGAAGTGAACAGTAGAGAACAGCACTTGTAAATAATTAAAACACCAGTTTTAGAGCCACGTGGTTTTATTTTAGTTTGCATATTAGTAATTGAAGTTAAGTAAATAGACGTGTTTTATGTTTTAGTAATAAAAAACGTTCATAACCTCAGTTACTGTAAATACATCTAAAACTGGTGATTGTGTAATCAGTGAGGCTTTCCTGAGATGCTGATGATTGCAAAATTTAAAAAGTTGAGACCAGTCTTCTGTTCTTGCTGTCCAGTGTGGCCATCATTCACAGAGCCCTGGAGCTGAAGTGTGACCCATAATCATGGCTGTGTAATAACAGTGCAGTCATAGATGTGTACGTTATAAAATTACATTATGAATAAAAAATGACTTTGTCCCTTAGACAAGTAGTTCTATAATGTAAAGTAGCTGTACTTGTCATAATTCATTCCATGATTCATGTTGAATGTTGGAGATAAAAGAAGAGCAGGAGGAACTTGTGGATGATAAGGACAGGAGATGGTTTTTCCTTCTCCTGAAACTGTGAAAAGTGATCAGCCAGGGACACAAGTGTTGTATGAAATGCGAATAATTTCTTCAGACGTCTCTTTGATATTTAAATAAGTTCTGTTCAGTTGACCTCGTTTATAGTGTTCCTAATTTTGCAAACTGTTTATTTTTGGTTAAATAAACTGCCGTTTTTTGAAAACCTACCTGTGACTCTTGATGCCTGCCAGCTCGTTCCCTCACGACAAGCCTTGACTGTACGAACATAATGTTCAGATCCAAAGTTACAACAAATACAAGTTGTTAAACCTCCACCACCAATGAACAACATATGTGTTATACCATATTAAGAATTTCAATATAGTCTCAATAATAGCTTAGTTTATATTTAATTACAGTAAATTGAGTTAATGTTTTTGTAGTATTATTTCTGATATCCATCCTTCAGTGTCCTTATGTTGTTGTGTGGCTTGGTTGCTGTAAACTAACTTTCACCTTTATTTGGAATTGGCCCTTTTATTCTGAAGGATTGCAAACCGGAAGTCCTATATTGACCGCTAGCGGACCACAAGCGCTGGGCTCGAGCTAGGTTAGCCGAGTTTGTCTTTTCGCCCTGGGCTGCTATCGTGCATGGTTGTGTGCTGTACTTCTCTCCGGAGACATGGCCACCACGATGTTCCAGTTGAGGTCGTTCGTTCATCAGCGGCTGTACACGGCGGCGGAGGAGATCCTCGTAGAGGTGGAGAAAACCATAACGTTAGCCATGTACGAAGCAGAAGTTACTCGGTCCAAAGAGGAGGTGAAAAGTCTGCGGAACCAGCTGGAAATCCTGCGAAATAAATCAGGTTCGGAACTTTAGTTGAATGTGTTGTTTAACAGCGAGTAGGCCTCGCGCTGCTATACCAACCTCCACATATAGATGGCGGTGTAGCGCCAGAAGAAGAAGCGTTAGATGAAGATGCTGCGCGCCTCTTGTTCGCGCACGCGCACAACCACTGCACAAACTCAGCTGCAGTAACAGTAGTCGAAATATGTTTGATGCTATGTAGCTTTAGTTGCACTAATCATGTTTACATGACGAATACAGAGCTGCCAACTTTTCAAAAAAAGGTAGGTATAGTTTGCTAGATGAATATGCTTAACGCTGGGCTAGTATCAGATGATACGTATAACTACAGAGCCTTAAGGAATACACGTCAGCAGAGCAAGACCACACGATAAAGAAACTGGAATCAGAGGCTAGAATTAGTATGAACTGTATTGTAGAACAGAATATATGATGGGGTGTGAACATCAGTGGTATCAGTAGTGTTGCATGCTGTGTGTGTGTGTGGGGGGGGGGGGGGGGTTGAAGGTGCATAACAAAACAATAAGTTAAGTAACAGAACCTAAAGTAACTCTGCCGGCCCAGGTGCAGTCACATGGTAATACAAACAATATCAGTATACTCCTTTAAAGGTTTACGTGTTGGTGCCATGCTGTCGAATCACACTCAAACACACTCAAAAGCGGCTTCGTCTGCGAGCGAGTGACGCAAGATCCCCTTAGTACAGGGCCGCACAGAAAGAATGAAAAAAATAATAATAATGGAAAAATATGTTTTATTTTGAAGAATGACCGGATACATCCGTCTGTGCGTCTGAGCCTCTTAGTCGATTTAACGTTTTCTCTGAGCCATAGAATATAGTGGTGGCCGGCGATCTCAGAGGCAGGGCCGCTTGATGACGGAGGTGGGCCGGCCCAACGCCGTCGGCCTACTGTCCCCTATGGCCAGTCCACCCCTACTTTGGGGCAAATAGGATGTCTATGCAGCGAATAGGGTTACAGATGCGCTCCTTAGCGCCATCTATCGTCGGGGAGGTTGAAAAGGAACGAACGCACCTCGACCCAAAATCTGAATTTTTTTTGGCGTGAGAAATTGGTTGTGTGGCGTGAGTGCGTGTGAAAACATGCAAAAGCGTGTGTCACACGGCGAAACCGTGAGAGTTGGTAGCTCTGCTAATAGTACATTAATATTCAACTACACTAATGCTCATGTTTATGTGATTAATACTACACTAATATTCATGTTTACGTGACTAATACTACACTAATAATGATGTTTACTTGACTAATACTACACTAATATTCATGTCTACGTGACTAATACTACACTAATATTCATGTCTACGTGACTAATACTACACTAATATTCATGTTTACGTGACTAATAATACACTGATAATCATATTTACATAACTAATAATACACTCATACTCATGTTTACAAGGCTAATACTATACAATAATCATGTTTACATGATTAATAATATATTAATAATCATGTTTACGTGACTAACTCTAGACTAATATTCATGTTTACATGACTAATACTACAGTATTGGAACTCTAAATTTGAGGGTTTCTTTTATATTGGGTGTATCTTTTGGAAAATGACTTACTGACCTAACATTAACATTTGCTCCTGTCCCTTTTTGCAGCTGCAGAGCCTTCACTGAGCAGCAGCACAGGGCAACGTGTAAACCACTGTGATTCCCCACTGCTGCAGGAGAACCCAGGACCCTCAACACCAGAAGCGTCAAACTCCAGTCTGGGTGCTGAGGTCCCGGGAGCCTCTCAAACCAGTGCAGAGCCGGACCATAATAACTGGAAATACTGCTTGGTTCCGACAGACTTCTTGTTGCCGGAGATAAAAGAAGAGCAGGAGGAACTTGGGGGTGACGGTCAAACACAGGAGATGTCCCCCCCACCCTCCGAAATTGTGAAAAGTGTGCAAGATCAGCCAGAGACACAAGCGTTGTATGAAATGCAGCCAATTTCGTCAGACGGCTCTGCAGCTGAGAGTGAGAACCATGACAGTGACGATGAGTTGGTGAATAGCAAAGAAGAACAAAGCGAAAGAGCAAAGCAGAGTAGCAGCGCTAATGAGAAGGACAAAGGAGCATTACCCAATGACAAAAGTTCAGCTAAAAGTGAAAAGGGTCGCAGTCTTTGCAATTTTTGTGGCAAGGGATTTCAGTACATCGGCTCTTTGATGAAGCACATAAAATCACATGAAAACAATTTTGACTGCACCGCTTGTGGGGCGAGATGCCTGTCTTCAAAAGAGCTGATAACTCATGTGAAAGGCCAATGTCACAACAAAAACATTGTTTGTGACATCTGTGGAAAGACTTTCGACGATAGCCGTTGTCTCCGAGCACATAAAAGAATACACGCAGGCAAAAAAGAGTTTGTGTGTCAAGAATGTGGCAAGACGTTTTACCGAAACGAGCATCTCACCGTGCATGTGAGGTCCCATTCCGGGGAGAAACCTTATCGCTGTGATATTTGTGGGAAAGCATTTAGTCAGAGCCAAAACCTAACGATTCATAAAAGAAGCCATTCAGGGGAGAAACCGTATCCATGTGGCCTGTGTGGCAAACTTTTTAACTCGAGCAGTCATCTCAAAGCACACATGAAATACCATTCAGGGGAAAAACCGTACCCATGTGATATTTGTGGTAAACGTTTTACCCATAGAGGACAGATGACTAGACATAAGATCACACACACAGGAGAGAGGCCATATGGCTGCCATATTTGTGGTATGAGATACAAGTTTGCACCTAATCTGAAGGTGCACCTGCTAACTCATAAAAGGTCCCTCACTGGGTGAAAACAGGCACATGATCTCAGAGCTCAATTACAAATTATAAATACTGGTAAGTCAGATGAATTTGGGGGAATAATTGAAAGAGCTCTTTTACTTGCTGTCAGAAAGAAAAAAACACAATCTAAATATGTTTGTGAATACCTTTAGGTTTGGGTTGATATGTGTTAGGGGCCGATCACACCAGACGCGACTTTTAAAAGTGCAGCCGCTTCTAAAACGCATTGTCAAAAGCCTGTGGAGTATATGTGTATATTTACTTTGCTCAGTTTACTGCAGCAGTTGAGGAATCGCTCTTCTGCAGCTTGACACCTTTCAGCAGATCCTTGTTCTGGAAGAGTCTTTCAACATTAAATGTTTTGTTGTTTGCTAATTTCTCGCCACATATCTAGCAGACAGGTCAGCAGCATTGTTGGCAGTGAAAGCAAATGAATACGTCCACGCAGAATTAAACGCTCCACTTTCCTCCGTGACTTTTTATTTATTTTTATTTACCGTTGATAGTTTAGCGAGGGCGGGGCTCTGAATCACGAGTAGCCACCTGCAGGGAAAGAGGCTTGACAGCTACGTGACAGGATGTGACGCACATTTTAGTTAAAGAAATCTTTAAACATTTATTTAGATTTTTAGTGACCCAATATTACCTAAAACTCCAAGATAAGAGGAATTCCCTTTGAAAGTTTTTCCACTGGGCAAAAAAAAAAAAAGAATAAAATAAAAAAACGTCTCAGGGAGCCACAACAGAAGGGCTAAAGAGCCGCGGGTTGCCGACCCCTGGCCTAAAGGAAGCATATATAAGGTGAATAAAATGGGTCCAAGCACAGAACCTTGTGGAACTCCATGATGAACACCAGTGGTCATCGAGGCCTCATCGTTTACAAATACAAACTGAGATCGATCTGATAAATACGACTTAAACCAGCTTAGTGCTGTACCTTTAATACCAATCGACTGGTCTAGTTTCTGTAAGAAGATGTCATGGTCAATGGTGTCAAACGCTGCACTAAGGTGTAACAAGACAAGTACAGAGACAAGTCCCCTATCTGATGCAACTAGAAGGTCATTAGTAATTGTCACTAGTGCTGTCTCTGTGCTATGATGCTTTCTAAATCCTGACTGAAAGTCCTCAAATAAACTAGTGTTATGTAGAAAGTCACACAACTAATTTGCGACTACCTTCTCCAGTATCTTAGAGAGGAAGGGAAGGTTAGATATAGGTCTGTAGTTAGCCAACAGCTCTGGATCAAACGTGGGCTTCTTAATAAGAGGTTTAATTACAGCCACTTTAAAAGACTGTGGTACATGACCCATTAGTAAAGACCCATTGATAATATCTAGTAGAGAGGCGCTAATTAAAGGTCAAACTTCCTTAAACAGCTTCGTCGGAACAGGGTCCAGGAGACAGGTAGACGATTTAGAAGTAGAAACCATTGAAGACAGTTGGTCGAGGTTGATGGTAAAAAATCCATCCAGACACACAGCAGGGCCCACAGTCTCCTCCATGGCCATCCCACCTGAGGATGGATCAGCAGTAGTCGAGGGCAGGAGATCACCGATCCTGTCTCTAATAGCCAGAATCTTACCATTGAAGAAGTTCAAAACTACTCAGACAATAGAAAAAGAGCGAGAGCATTGTGTTATATTTATTTCAAATATATTTATTTTAGTTTGCATATTATTCATTGAAGGTAAGTAAACAGACGTGTTTCATCGCTTAGTAATAAAAAGCTTATAGAATCATAAGAATGCTATTCTCAGTCAGACAAGCGCAGTTACTATAAATACATCTAAAACTAGTGATTGTGTAATCAGTGAGGCTTTCCTGAGATGCTGATTATTGCTAAATTTAAATAAAGGAGTTGAGACCAGTCTTCTGTTCTTGCTGTCCAGTGTGGCATCATTCATCAGGGCCCTGGAGCTCCCAGATGGGATTTATCCCAGAACCCTTCATCCGCCGTCCACACCTCCTGCATCACAGAGACACGTCTACAAGTCCAGCAGCACTCCCTCTACCAGCTCACCTTACTGTCCATCAACCTTATCTGTGGAGAGACGAGAGAACAGAAACACAAACATTAGGATCTAAGTTCCAAGAAATAAAAAGTCAGCAAAATGAAATCTTCACAAACTGAGAAGTGCATAAAGGCTCCTGTGCATTTATAAAATAAAACAAATAGTCTTACTATTGTCGATTAAATATAGACATTAGCCCACATTAAACATATGTCTTTGATTCTAAGCGTGTTAAATCAAATACATTGAAAAAACATGGAATAAAGAAATGGTCTAAAAAACGAAATAATAGGCCGGTCAGTCTGAATTACACATTTGTCAAATTCAAAATAGTGTTGTGTTGCTCGTAGTTCTGTACCGAATAGTTTGAAGCTTCATTCATAACATTGACATTCAAATCAAACTCCTTCTCTTCCCCTTTATCTCTCTCAAACACACAGCGAGCTGCGTGCTTAGTCCTCACTATTGTAATTATCTCAATCCCAGTTCAAAGAATCCTGCAATTTCCCCACTGCGGAACTAATAAAGGATTATCTTATTTTATCTTATTTTAGATTCACAAAAGAAAAAGAGAGATGTTATTATTTCCAAAATGTACAACCTGCTTCAATCCATATTTGTTGCCATTTAGCCTTTCAAAAACATAATTTTCACTGCGTTCAAAAATAGTTTACTCTCCCTTACCCACCTGTATTAAAACATACATTATATTTATATACTCCCATTAACACAAAATCATATTTTTTAGGGTGACATCATAGAATATGACCAACGAAATACGAAAGTTTCATGCGAAAACATCAATAGAAGCTTTGAATGTATAAAGACAATTGGCATTCAATACAACGCGTACTAATAAATTACTCATATGGAGCACAAAGCAATGTTTTGGTGAGCAGCCATATGGAGGATAGATATGGGGAAAGAAAATGGTTCTAAAATTATTATATTAAGATATAAAATGTGCTTGTTACTCTGATTAACGGGGCTCGGCGTGCTGCTCGACCACAAACATCTCTAATTGCATACTAGGGCACAGACTCTAGAGATTATTTTAATAACATGTTAGTTCTGATATATTTCCCAACAGACATTTTGATAATTTCGGAAAAATCTACATCTGATACTGGCAAAATGTCATGCCGCCTAAAATAAACCCTGATGCTGATGCCGCTACGGATATATATGCAATATGCAAATTTTAG
The DNA here is from genome assembly GCF_910589615.1 of Taurulus bubalis. Classification (NCBI taxonomy): domain Eukaryota; kingdom Metazoa; phylum Chordata; class Actinopteri; order Perciformes; family Cottidae; genus Taurulus; species Taurulus bubalis. The sequence goes on from NC_136605.1 coordinate 14,686,320, forward strand.
ATTGATATATTAGCCCAGTTGATTTACTTATTTGCTGTAAAAATGGTAAATATGCATTCCTTGGGCCTACATAACACAAAGTCAGTAGCTGTAACCTGGTGTTGTGCTTTAACCGGATGATCAAACCTTTAGGGACGAACTTCAGTGAGCTGCTGAATATTCAGAAGCGAGACGCGCCTTTGGTCGGCCCGTCATTCACAAACTCATGGCCAAGTCCATTTCCACACTTCCCACATTGCACCTGCAAAACATTCGACATCAGAATCAGCAATTTATACATTTCTTTACGGCCAGCAGTTGATGCATTAAACAATTACTATAGTCTCTCGAGGGCCGCATCCTGTTTACCTACAGCTAGTGACATACAGTCGTTATTTGTGCTGCGTAAACAAGTATGAAAATGTGTGGCAGCTGGTTTAGACATGAATATGGTACACTTGCGTTGAGGGTCCTCTGACAGGTTAATACATTAGGGAAATCTATTTTTCTTTGGATTGTACCTTATATGCCCCAGGTCTCTCCTTATGTTTGGACACACTGTCTTCATGGATGGTCTCTGTGAAGGCCGGCCAGGGAGACGAGTGCTCGTACTTGGAGCGGCTGTTAAACAGCTGGTGATCACACTTGGAGCAGGCGTAAACCCCTGAGGGGTAAAAGATGGGAGATGAGGATTTTAGTTTGACAACTCTGGCCTTTAATTGTCTCTTTGTCTCTGCTGTCTTTAATGTCCTTTTTTATATTGATCTTGTTTATTGTATATTGTGTACGTATATAAGTACGAAGAGCTACGTGAAACCAGAGTCAAATTCCATGTGTGTGTAAACACACATAAAGCTGATTCTGATTATTTATTTTTTAGGCCTACCTCAGAACTAACATCAAGTTAGCACCAACTAGTGGCAATGTGTTGGTATTCTGCTATCATTGATAGATATGACCATGTTGTGTTACTACTGTATTTTAAAGGATATGTTATATTCATATTTAACATTATTAATGTTTTAGTACTAATGATATGTATTGATAAGGTTGCATTTGTATTTGTTTGAGGGGGTTTTTTGAAGAGGAAGTCGACTTGTGTTGTAAACAACAACCGGTTTTGTAACAGAGTCAATGTGTAACCTGAGCATGGGTTACACAACTTCACAAGCTTTTGATTATTTACGTTATTCCCATCAATGTCTAGTTGTATGTGACCACGTGAACTGAGCCCACCCCTTCGCACCCTTCTTATTGGTGGCTACAGCCTACGTGGATAGGAGTCGATCTTTTAATCCGAAACAAAGTTATTTGGCATTACAATGAATAGCTCATAGTGGCGAGCGATGGTTAACTAGCACTAGATACACTTTTGCTGAACGGAAACAAATTAAGCAGACATTTTGAATAAAGTACAAGAAGTTAAAGTGATAAAGGTACCTGGTTTAAAATGGTCTTTATAGACCTCTCCACCGAAAAAACTACAAAACGACATCCCTCTGCTCTACAGACGGCGTTTGTTCCTCTTTGAAGCAGTGAAAAGTTATCTGGACCATCAGAAATATTCCGGCTGGCAACAATAAGACTTCCGGTTTGAGAGTCCAGCCTTCAAAATAAAGACAGAGCTGAAGCGTGACCCATAATCATGGCTGTGTAATAACAGTGCGGTCGTAGATGTGTACGTTTTAAAATGACATTATGAATACAAAATTACTTTGTCCCTTAGACGATTAGTTCAATAATGTAAAGTAGCTGTACTTGTCATAATCCATTCCATGATTCATGTTGAAGTTGTTAAACCTCCACCACCAATGAACATATGTGTTATACCATATAAAGAATTTCAATTTAGTCTCAATAATAGTTCAGCTTATATTTAATGACAGTAAATTGAGTTTATGTTTTTGTAGTATTATTTCTGATATCCATCCTTCAGTGTCCTTATGTTGTTGTGTGGCTTGGTTGCTGTAAACTAACTTTCACCTTTATTTGGAATTGGCCCTTTTATTCTGAAGGATTGCAAACCGGAAGTCCTATATTGACCGCTAGCGGACCACAAGCTCTGAGATCGAGCTAGGTTAGCCGAATTTGTCTTTTCGCCCTGGGCTGCTATCGTGCATGGTTGTGTGCTGTACTTCTCTCCGGAGACATGGCCACCACGATGTTCCAGTTGAGGTCGTTCGTTCATCAGCGGCTGTACACGGCGGCGGAGGAGATCCTCGTAGAGGTGGAGAAAACCATAACGTTAGCCATGTACGAAGCAGAAGTTACTCGGTCCAAAGAGGAGGCGAAAAGTCTGCGGAACCAGCTGGAAATCCTGCGAAATAAATCAGGTTCGGAACTTTAGTTGAATGTGTTGTTTAGCAGCGAGTAGGCCTCGCGCTGCTATACCAACCTCCACATATAGATGGCGGTGTAGCGCCGGAAGAAGAAGCGTTAGATGAAGATGCTGCGCGCCTCTTGTTCGCGCACGCGCACAACCACTGCACAAACTCAGCTGCAGTAACAGTAGTCGAAATATGTTTGATGCTATGTAGCTTTAGTTGCACTAATCATGTTTACATGACGAATACAGAGCTGCCAACTTTTCAAAAAAAGGTAGGTATAGTTTGCTAGATGAAAATGCTTAACTCTGGGCTAGTATCAGATGATACGTATAACTACAGAGCCTTAAGGAATACACGTCAGCAGAGCAAGACCACACAATAAAGAAACTGGAATCAGAGGCTAGAATTAGTATGAACTGTATTGTAGAACAGAATATATGATGGGGTGTGAACATCAGTGGTATCAGTAGTGTTGCATGCTGTGTGTGTGTGTGTGTGTGTGTGTGTGTGTGGGGGGGGGGTTGAAGGTGCATAACAAAACAATAAGTTAAGTAACAGAACCTAAAGTAACTCTGCCGGCCCAGGTGCAGTCACATGGTAATACAAACAATATCAGTATACTCCTTTAAAGGTTTACGTGTTGGTGCCATGCTGTCGAATCACACTCAAACACACTCAAAAGCGGCTTCGTCTGCGAGCGAGTGACGCAAGATCCCCTTAGTACATGGCCGCACAGAAAGAATGAAAAAAATAATAATAATGGAAAAATATGTTTTATTTTGAAAAATGACCGGATACATCCGTCTGTGCGTCTGAGCCTCTTAGTCGATTTAACGTTTTCTCTGAGCCATAGAATATAGTGGTGGCCGGCGATCTCAGAGGCAGGGCCGCTTGATGACGGAGGTGGGCCGGCCCAACGCCGTCGGCCTACTGTCCCCTATGGCCAGTCCACCCCTACTTTGGGGCAAATAGGATGTCTATGCAGCGAATAGGGTTACAGATGCGCTCCTTAGCGCCATCTATCGTCGGGGAGGTTGAAAAGGAACGAACGCACCTCGACCCAAAATCTGAATTTTTTTTTGGCGTGAGAAATTGGTTGTGTGGCGTGAGTGCGTGTGAAAACATGCAAAAGCGTGTGTCACACGGCGAAACCGTGAGAGTTGTTAGCTCTGCTAATAGTACATTAATATTCAACTACACTAATGCTCATGTTTATGTGATTAATACTACACTAATATTCATGTTTACGTGACTAATACTACACTAATAATGATTTTACTTGACTAATACTACACTAATATTCATGTTTACGTGACTAATACTACACTGATAATCATAGTTACATAACTAATAATACACTCATATTCATGTTTACGAGGCTAATACTATACAATAATCATGTTTACATGACTAATACTACAGTATTGGAACTCTAAATTTGAGGGTTTCTTTTATATTGGGTGTATCTTTTGGAAAATGACTTACTGACCTAACATTAACATTTGCTCCTGTCCCTTTTTGCAGCTGCAGAGCCTTCACTGAGCAGCAGCACAGGGCAACGTGTAAACCACTGTGATTCCCCACTGCTGCAGGAGAACCCAGGACCCTCAACACCAGAAGCGTCAAACTCCAGTCTGGGTGCTGAGGTCCCGGGAGCCTCTCAAACCAGTGCAGAGCCGGACCATAATAACTGGAAATACTGCTTGGTTCCGACAGACTTCTTGTTGCCGGAGATAAAAGAAGAGCAGGAGGAACTTGGGGGTGACGGTCAAACACAGGAGATGTCCCCCCCACCCTCCGAAATTGTGAAAAGTGTGCAAGATCAGCCAGAGACACAAGCGTTGTATGAAATGCAGCCAATTTCGTCAGACGGCTCTGCAGCTGAGAGTGAGAACCATGACAGTGACGATGAGTTGGTGAATAGCAAAGAAGAACAGAGCGAAAGAGCAAAGCAGAGTAGCAGCGCTAATGAGAAGGACAAAGGAGCATTAACCAATGACAAAAGTCCAGTTAAAAGCGAAAAGGGTCGCAGTTTTTGCCATTTTTGTGGCAAGGGATTTCAGTACATCGGCTCTTTGATGAAGCACATAAAATCACATGAAAACAATTTTGACTGCACCGCTTGTGGGGCGAGATGCCTGTCTTCAAAAGAGCTGATAACTCATGTGAAAGGCCAATGTCACAACAAAAACATTGTTTGTGACATCTGTGGAAAGACTTTCGACGATAGCCGTTGTCTCCGAGCACATAAAAGAATACACGCAGGCAAAAAAGAGTTTGTGTGTCAAGAATGTGGCAAGACGTTTTACCGAAACGAGCATCTCACCGTGCATGTGAGGTCCCATTCCGGGGAGAAACCTTATCGCTGTGATATTTGTGGGAAAGCATTTAGTCAGAGCCAATACCTAACGATTCATAAAAGAAGCCATTCAGGGGAGAAACCGTATCAATGTGGCCTGTGTGGCAAACTTTTTAACATGAGCAATCATCTCAAAACACACATGAGATACCATACAGGGGAAAAACCGTACTCATGTGATATTTGTGGTAAACGTTTTACCCAAAGCGGACAGATGACTAGACATAAGATCACACACACAGGAGAGAGGCCATATGGCTGCCATATTTGTGGTATTAGATACAAGTGTGCCCCTAGTCTGAAGGTGCACCTGCTAACTCATAAAAGGTCCCTCACTGGGTGAAAACAGGCACATGATCTCAGAGCTCAATTACAAATTATAAATACTAGTAAGTCAGATGAATTTGGGGGAATAATTGAAAGAGCTCTTTTACTTGCTGTCAGAAAGAAAAAAACACAATCTAAATATGTTTGTGAATACCTTTAGGTTTGGGTTGATATGTGTTAGGGGCCGATCACACCAGACCTTGTCAAAAACCTGTGGAGCAGGCCTGCGTGCGCAACCGGGCGATACACACTGACATTGATGAGCTGAGACGTGCTGTACCATAGGAAAACAATGGTTTTGGTAGCGACGCGTTTTTGAGAGTCGCGTCTAACGGACCCCTAGACTGCTGAAATATGTCACCACTTTTTAAGAGAGTTAAATGATTCCCACAGGTAGAAACAGGTATCACTTAGACCATCAGAGTTCCGAGCAGCATCTCTGGAGCTGCTCTTTTTACACATTCCATGTTTTTATTATTGCATGCTGTTCAGTGTTATTGCTTCCAATGTTTTCCATGTGGGGGACAATTTCCATGTGGGGGACAATAAAGTTTAATATCCTGTCATATCACATTCCAGTAGTCTATTTATCTTTCCCTGGCTGTGGCCTCCAGTTAAAAATATGTACACCAGTATTATTCTTCAGTCAGTCCAAACATCTAATACTCATCCAGTATAAAGCTACCTATATGGTATTTATATCAGACAACTATATATATATATATATATATATATATATATATATATATATATATATATATATATATATATATGTCTATTATTACTGTAGCTAACAAGACACAATAACAATTAGTTTTTTATATGATCTCTATTATCGGTGCCCCAAACCACAGATAGTCTACCTGGGTTCTACATTTAGAAACATACTATAAACATTACAGTATTTGTGGAAGTACATTCACTCAGAGCCATAACCTCTCAGCTCATAAAAGGACACACACAGGAGAGTATTGTTGTGGATCACGTCGGAAACTATTTTCCACCTGCGTGTCAACTCAAAGCGCACATGAAGCATTCTTTTAGGACAAAAGCTCTCCTCACGTGACATTTGTAGTAAAACGTTTTGCCAAAGGGGGACGGGTGATACGACGTAAGAACGCACACAGCCGAGAGCGCAGCGTAACCTTTATATGTGTGGAAAAAACATGGATACAACCTTTTCTTTGTTGTAAAAGGCACCACTTGGTTGTGCCTTTTACAACAAACGGTTAAGATATTCAGAATCGGCTTTATTTGGCCAATAGTTACAATTTTTTTTGCATCTCTCACAATGTACTTACTCAAAAATATGAATATCTGCTCAGGACAAGGACAAGATCTGGACAGATAAGAGATAAGATCATAATATTACTGCTGTCCATATGTGTTGTTTTATCGGTTGATAATTGATCAGATAAACGGTAAAAAGTTAATCTTCTCCCTATTGTAATGGAGATACATGAGAACAAAAAAGATTTCTTAACAGCGGAAGTCACTTTACTTATGGATCACAACCTTGTTATAAATATTTTAGCAGCTGGTGAAAAAAAAAGGTGAGATGTTCACAGCCACAAGACAAAATGAAGAACAGATGTCCGTGCATATAGTGTCATTAAATTAACTCCACAGAGGTTCATATAATAAAGTCAGGTCATTTTTGTCGTCCATAAAATGGATTCATCAGGCTCGGTTAGTGAGCTGACTTTGGGCTTAAAAGGGAAGTTCACTGAAGTTCATAAAGTTTGCAAACAGGAGATGGGGTGTTAAAGAGGTGGATTGGCAGGAGCTAATTTTGTTTAGTATTTGACCCCTAACTATAAAAAACAAACAGCCTATCTTGTTATCCGCTGCTTCTATTTGGACTTTTCTCTCTTTTTTGAGTCTCTCACAAAAGTTAATTTTTAACGGAGTTTTTAACAGTGGCTTTTACCTGAGGTGAGTTTTAACTGGGATGAATCCCAGGCACCATGCTACCTCATGTTACAGGGCCAACATCTTCCAGATCAGGTTCTGTTCACACTATGGGATCCAAACATATGCGCCGATCACATTAAATACATTCAGATTGAAATCAATTGTAATCTCCACAGTCTGGTGAATTTCTAAACGCATAATACGAAGACGTTTGCTTCAAATGCCTACTGTTCACGCCTGAAATATGATAAATGTGAGCAAAATTTTAAACCCATTTCCCAAGTTGTATTTGACTGTTAGCATGTCAGGATCTACTGAGCCAGAGTTTGTTAATAATACAGTAAATCTGTGGATGTGTATCCCTCCAATGAAGGACAGGCGGCTGCATCACCCTGCTGCTCTAAAAGATGTGTTCCGCAGTTTGGCCAACAGGTGGCAGCAGACTTAGCAAGATACTCTTCATGAGTTAGGATTTTGGTTTACTATAAACAATATATTTTCCATCGTTTGCTCCAAAGAACCCACCGACAAAATATAAGCAACTGTCAGACAGCACAATCCATCTCTGTTTTTTGCATGAACTCTTGCTTGCAGAATACAACAGCAACTATGTTTAATATGGTAATCCAAGTGTATAAATCTGTCCCATGAAATTGTGTGCAGCTAAATGTCAGGTCACATGAGGTCGGTGTCTGGCAGCTCCCCTGCTGCTCTGCTGGTTGAGAGGACACAACAATAATCCATACAGATCCTAAAAGACAAAAGCTGTTGTCCTCCCTTACCTCTATTCCCTCTCTCTCTCTCTCTCTCTCTCTCTCTCTCTCTCTCTCTCTCTCTCTCTCTCTCTCTCTCTGCTTTAGTTCCTTTCAATCCCAGATGTAACAACTAAAATCATAGATATATGTCTCATATTTAAAACACAACTAAGGCCCAAAGGTGAGATACAAGATTAATGTTAGATAGATAGATAGATAGATAGATAGATAGATAGATAGATAGATAGATAGATAGATAGATAGATAGATAGATAGATAGATAGATAGATACTTTATTCATGCCCAAGGGGAAAGTTGTTTGTCACAGTAGCAAGACACAAAATAACAGGAATGAAAGATGCTCAATGTATACAACACAACTCAATATATACAACAAAACCGCAGAGTGTATTCATTTGGGAAATTAAACCACAATAATAATAATAATAATAATAATAATAATAAAGAAAGAAAGTATGGTCATTAACAATGTTGTTACTGCTCATTAAGAAAAAGTGAAATTAATTTAATTAGAGGGGAATTCCCACAGATATCTCCATCCCTTATAACTGTAACACACACAAAGCATTCCGTCTTTGAAATGCATTTGCTTTTGAGCAGCAACTTTGAGCATGGATTTTTTTCTTCTTGCAATTACATAATAAGTCTGCAGCGTTCAGGACTGCGGTGTCAGAGGAGGAGAGATGAGCTCCTTCTGTGTTTTGGCGCTGAGCGCAGCGGCAGAGAGGAGTCACTGTTGGCCTCTCCAGTCTAATCTGGATTACAGTTCCGTCCGGTCTGCAGCCACGACTCACAATAATCACATTATTCTGCATTGGGTCGAGTCCTCCTGACGCGGAAGGGAAGAAAGAAAGCGACGTATGACGCTGCTGACGCGTTTACCCACTGAACTGTGTGTTTAGATAAACATATTCCACGGAGTTGGGACGTGTGTGGTTGTTCTTTTTTTTTGCAACGAAGATTGGCGACAATCCGAGTAAAGTTGAGTGAATAGATGTGTTCCCTGCGGCCGGTGCATGGTGCGCGTCCCCGCGCTCTGCAGCATCTACACTGAGACTGCAGCCTGCACGTGGAGCACATTTCTGCACAAACCTCCGCCACTGATATCACGAGACAAAACATGCCACATCCAGGTAAGAGCTCTGGGTTTACAGGGAGCGCCTGTATTATTGTAGTCTGTGCCGTAGAATAGATGCCTTTAATTTTAAATATAGGACTTGTGAAAGATGTCCACAGGTGAGGGTAGGGTTCCGCATCTCTTGGAAAGTTTAAAAGGGACACACGGGACTCTGAGGGGATGGTTTGGCCGACATTGTCCATTAACTGTCAACCTATTTTAGCCCCGGAGATATTGCCTTAACGATTGTCTTAATTGGATGAAGTACAGCTGCACTAACACTGCCCATGTGATACCCAGACAAACACAGAGCGCTGTGCCAAATGTGTCAGTCATCAGGGTCAAGTGGTAGTTTGGGGAAATGCGTTAAGCCGGTGACAACGTGTGCTGCCAGGCTGCAAAGACAGTCACATTTAATCATATCCAACTGGGTTTTCATGTTCAGGTTACTCACAGGAAGAAAACAAATATCTTTACTTGGATCTAATTGTTCTAGTTTGGCCAGAATAGGAGGGTCAAGAAGAGGACATAGTGGGAATGGACTTGATTCAATTTCATGCAGACGTCCGGGATCAAAGTGGGATTTTCACGTCATTTCTTCCTCTACCTTTTAATCCATTTAGAGTAATCCACCACTGTCTACTCATTAATAGACTATTGAACCTCTAAACCATGCAGTTATTAACTATTCCTGATAGCAATGCCGTGTCCACGCTTGTTCTCAAGAATGGCAGACTCCATTGAACTTCATTCACCTTTTCATCCACACTGAGTGGCCCTCATCACTTGGGGCTTCTCTTTTGAAATGTTGTTGATTCCTTGATTTGTTGATTGACAGAAAATGATTCAGCAACTATTTTTGATAAGCCATTAATCAATGTTTAGTGAAATGCCAAATATTATTTGATTCTTGCTTTTTAAATGTGATAATTTGCTGCTTTTCTTTGTTTTATATGATTGAAAAAAATATTTTTTTTCATTCTTGGGTCGAACAAAACAAGCAAATTGTGATGGACATCATCTCACAATCTTTTGACATTTCTTCAACAATTGATAGAGAAAATAATCAGCAATACTAGACCAGATTAAGACCTTGCCATCTGACCTCAATTAGGGGGGGTCAAACTGTTTTTACATACCTTTCAGTCATAAACATTAAAACTATGATTAAGACATTTTCCTTTACCATATGAAGTAGCAAAATCTGCTCCACTTTCCTCTCAAGGGAACAAACCAAAAACTGGGGTTCCATGCTTCGGACATTGGATGTTTTTTCTTCCTTCCTGCAGAAGTTCATCCACAGTCCTGACTGGAAAGCTGCCAAATCCCTGCTGACTCCGTATTCCACCGAGCAGCAAAGGTTTTCCTCTCCCTTTCAGCACGAACTGATCCAAATTGACTCCGAAGCAGAAATTGATTAGAGTAATGCAGGACTGTCTGGAGCAGTTTAAGCACTGGCAGAGCAGCACTTTTGGTTAATTAGATTTCACAAAGAGCGCATCAGGTTGGTGCTGAAAATTAACATTGCTCCTTTTATAAACAGTGTGCAGAGAAGGGAAGAGATAAGATGGGAGCCAATGACAAAGTTAAATTAGGTGAGAATTAGGTGCTAACAAAAGATAATCTGCGGCTTTTCAAAGTCAGGGCGGGAATCTATAATACTTAATAATGGAAAATTGCTGAAGTGTCTTACTAATTGCATACAGACACTTTCCTTTACTCGTGAAGCTAGTTTCTGACTACATGCGCCGCATTAAGCGTGCGTGTGGCTGACAGCTTGAACAAGTGATTGACAAGGAATCGGCAAATATTTCTAAAATTGAAAGACACCTGTTCATCAGGTTGAATTCATGTCCCAAGTGTCTTAATTTCTTGTTCAAAACCTCTTTAGTATGGAGGATTACAGTTAAACCCCTCTCTGTCTGGATCATAGCGTCACTGTTGCCATAACAAACGACAGTTGATGTCACATGGACACAAGCTGTGAAGGGCTCGTTCTAGATCCATACACCCTGATTTCCCAGAGGAAGTGTCTAATTGTTATGCTTTCGAAGGCATAATAGACAGCAACTAGGGTGTGGTTGAAAAAAGGACGCTTGTTTTCCCAGTTATAGTCGTGACATGCTGAAGCTTAAGCCTTACTAATAATAACTGTAACTTACTTACTTGGTCGTAACAGATCATTTGCTATCCGAGTGACGACAATTGGACTGTGTGAGAGAGTCCGGGGTGTAAATATAAGTTGCAAAAATATATTTGTTCATCTTGAGGGGTGCGGCGGGTTGTTGTTGTCTTTCTCCTGTTGTTTATTTAAATCAGGGAGACGTGATCTTGTGATTGCAGATTTGCTGTTTTTAATCCCTGAACCATCTGCAAGAATCTTGTCCAAAGATGTAAATAAGAAACTGTCTTCTACGGCTTGGAGCACAAGAGAAAAGATTATTGTATCTTTTAGTGCTCCTCGGATAGGACAACTGTGTCAATTAGGCACAAATGAGGATGATAGATTGGATCACTGTATCTAATTTGCGATTAGCTCCGATTGTGGGATTAAAGTCTTTGTGCTAATGACTACTTGTGGATAATTCCAGAAACAAAGCCATCATCCACCCCTACTTTATCTCATACTTTGTGTGAACTATACACTAGTAAAAAGGACAAAGGAGAAAGAACGGGGGAAGGTTAGAGCAGCAGATGTAAAATGTTGTGATGTCCTTTAAAAAGAAATGTAGTTGCTCAAATAACCACCAACCTTTTTTCTTTCTTCCCACACATCCAGCATTCATCAACATGCTTTACTATAAGATACCAGAGGATGTTGTTACAAGTCTACATGCAGTTAAAGACTCCAAGTGCTAGCGCCATGCGCCATGTCTTTAGGGACTCCGTTTGGTCGACCACATCCCCACAGTAGCTCCTGATTGAGGGCCAGCTATGGAAGAGAGCAAGCTCTTCTTCAGCCTGGACGGCCACGATGACGGTCCCATCGTGGCCTTTTGCAAAGACAAGCAACGCAAAAGGGAGAGCCAGCCTGACCTCAGCCTGGGGATGGATTTGGACCTGAGCCTAAGTCACCGCTCCCAGCCTCCCTTTCTGTCTCACTCCCCCTCATCCCCGGGCTCTTTAGCGGACCCATCGGCATCATCGGCAGACCTGCTCGTCACCACCAAGCTTGTGAAATCCTCCTCCACAGACCTGGAGCCGAGGGAGAGCAGCTCCCTGCGCGGCAAACCTCTGCTCAGCCTTGTCAAGTCGCTGAGCACCGAGATTTCCCGCCGGGTCGAGCCAGAGGTCAACCTCTCCAAGTCAGACTCCAAGCTGCATTTGCATCCCTGGAAGCAGCTGACCCATCCAAAAATCCCAGAAGCCAGGCCGGTAGCAGACGAGCTGGATGAGAATGATGACTGGGTATTGCCTCCTTTTGCTGGCGGCATGCCTCCCGCTGAGCCCCGTGGCAGCTCGCTGATTGCTGAGCTAGAGGACACGCGGAGGAGGTTCTCCGAGGCCATGCAGGACCCGCTGAGCATGCTGAGTAAGATCATGGGGGACGAAAGCTCCGGCAGCCCAAAGCAAGGGAGGGCTTCTGGTGGCGGAGACTCACCGTCCTCCCAAGGCAGCTGTGGGAGAGACGGTGGCAGCGAAGATGCAGACCTGAGGTGCCGAAGGAGAGCTGAAGGTGAGCTCAGGGGTGTGTGTGACACGCCTCTGAGAAGACTCCAAAAGAGCTCCTCGACAAAATCCTCTGACTCCCCAGAATGCCACAGCGGTGACAGCTATTTAGAAATCTGCACTTCTGGAGACGTGATTCAGGTGGTGGAGCTCCAGAATGGATCCAGTGGGACGACACATAGAACTTACACCCAGTCTCGAGTCACAGTGCCAGGCTCCTCGCTGCCTCTTCACTGGCTCTTCCCTGTGGGTCTTCTGGCTTATGGTTTCTTTGTGTTGCCCCTGCCCTCCTATGTGACGGGTCTGTCCGTGGGGGTTGCATGTGGCTTTATGTTGGGCCTGGTGGTAGTGTTCATGTTTGCTCCGCGACGCTCGTCTGCCAGAAGCAACAAGGGTTTAGGCAAATCCAGATCCCTGAACATGGAGCCCCCGGATGGAGAGCTGACAGATCCAGAAATCCTAGAGGTAACGAATGAGTTAAACACAACAGAGAGAGGCGTAAACATAAAAGTGACACGGCGACATTTCCACTGTTTCTCTTGAGTGTGTTACACATGTGAGTGTAGCACAGAGCCAGAAGCCTCTTTCTGTTTTCCGGTTGCAGATTTGGCTACATGGAAATGAGCTTCAAGTTCTAATGTTTGAGAGATCAAAACAACGAGCAACAGCAGCCATGTGAGCTCTAATGATAGTGCCGTCAGTGGTGCTTAATGGATTTGTTTTTACGTAATTACTTTTTGGATAGCAGATTCGGTATCTAAAGAGCGCGTTATTTTGATAATAGCTTTCTCAAAGCACTTCTTGTGAATTTAATTCGCCGGAGTAGAGTTTTTGCTAGATTTACACTTAAAAAAACAACAACACAAAGTCAGTAAAACACATCTAAATATAGCCAGCTCATAATATACATTTTGAAAGGAAGAAGGTGATTTGTGACTGTGTTGGGGTCATCATTTTCTTCCAGGGCTGGATGAATGAGACACATAGCTACGACCCTGAGACCTTCCACCCCTCCATCACACACTCCGTCTACGTCAGCCTGGAGGGCAGCCAGCTGCGCCTGGCATACCCACGTACCAACATCCCCCGGTGGGCAGCGTTCAACGAGACGCCCCACGAAGCAGTGTTTTTGCGTTCACGCACTTACACGCTGGCTAACTCTAAGGTCAGTACGTTACATATATACACACACAATATTCTAATTTCTGGGTCCTCATGTTCCTCAGAGAGGAGAAAAAGAGAAGGTGACCTCTCGCCTGAACTCTCATCTCTCAGCACCCACATTGTCATCTAACACGGAGGTGAAAGACCTGAAGGATTACGACCAAAGTGTTGATAGTCTGAATAAACTTGACCCGGCCGCTGTCCCAGAATCATATTGAAGCAGACTACAGTCGCTTCCAGTAGGGTGATAGAATAAAGCTCACAATCTAATCAATGTGGGGAGCTCTTTGGCAATGACAAACTGTCAACACAATGTCTGGCTGCCGGCATCTCTTGTAGAAAGAAAAACATTGATAAAAAGAAAATGACACTTTTCCTTAATCATTTCTTTCTGCTTCATTTCATCCCAGGTGTCTCTGTTGCCACCCGGTTTGGCTCGTAAGAGGATCTGGAACAAGAAGTACCCCGTCTGCGTCACTCTGGCTGAGGGGGAGGTAGGGGAGGAGAGCGTGGTCGAAGGGAAGGAGGAGGAAGAAAGGCCAGAGAAACACACGGCCCCGGACCACCAGCTTCCAGTCACCTTGTACCTGTTTGGCCGCACAGGAAGAGAGAAGGAGGAGTGGTTCCAGCACTTCCTGTCTGCCTCCCGGGCTGGAGCCCAGAGCAGTGTGAGCAGAGAGGAGAATGCAGGTAAGACGGTGTTTGAATGCATGGTGGTTGGGAGCGATTCTGCAACATCCCTTCCTTGTTTAAAACTTACATTCATTGTTGAATCAAGTTCAGGACAGATTGATGATCATGCAGAATTTGACTGTTTCTGTGAGTCCTTGCGTTATATATACCAGCTCCTTCCTCCCACTCACTTTGTGCTTGTCTTTTCTCTGTCACTCAGAAATGCCATGTGCTGAAGACGTGGCTAGAGAAGGCACAGAGGAGCTGCACGATTTGCCGGGAGCTCTGAAAACAAGAACGCTATTGGAGTACAGCACCTTCATGACTCAAATGATTGGCCCGCAGAGTTGCAATCCCACCCCCAGCCCCTGCAACAGTGACAAGGGAAGCCCCACAGCCCACAAGAAGGTCAATGAGCAACACTTTGATGTATTTTTAAGATGTAGTATCAGGTATAGCTTCCACTGCAGGAAAATAACTGTCCATATGTTTCATTTACAGCCTGAGCAGGTATGACAACTTTGTCTCTGAGCTACTGATCCTCTGCTTGTCATGCTAATACTCTACATGCCTCACATTGATCAGAGCAGGTCAATATCGGCTACTGTTTATCTGTACTGCTCTGCGCTTAAACCAGTCTTGTCTAGGACACTGGCTCAGCCAAACACATCCCTACTGACTAGACCAAATGTCAGTGTGCAGAAATATCAGGTATCACTTGCCTGGAAGGATATTAATAGGAACTGAGTGCAGAGCTGCTAATCCTGGTTTGGGTTGTTCGGGATTGGCACCCCACATAGAGGCAGTCTGTGCTGGTGTTTAGAGGATGTATTAGCATAGAAATGGTACCTTGCATCTCGGTCCTATCGGGTCATATACCCTCTGAAAGATGCATGGGCAAACATAAATGCTTTCACTGCAGACTCACAATGAAGAGCATGGATCTGGAGGTCAAGCAGGAGAGGAGCCCAGTGCAGGTTCAGTGGCAGAGGGACACTCTGCAGAGGGCCAGCCCACCTGGGTCAACTCCCTGGTGGGACGGATCTTCTGGGACTTCCTGCGGGAGAGGTACTGGACCGATCAGGTGGCGCACAAGATCCAGAAAAAACTCAGCAAGATCAAGGTGAGAGTGGATGAGGACGGTGATTAGTTTTTAATGATTGGTTTAACTGATGCTCTTCGTCTTTGTTATATACACATTCATCTTCATATTTACACAATCAGCAGCAGCATCATCATGGTCACGCTGACTAATGACACGGCCAGGCTACAGTGAGTGTACTTTAGGTCAGATGATTCTCGACTCGATGTTACAGCCTGACCAATAACGCTGGTTTGTGCACAAGGTCATAAGATGTGACATTAGCTGCAGCTCTCTTTTACTCTGTGTGTGTGTGTGTGTGTGTGTGTGTGTGTGTGTGTGTGTGTGTGTGTGTGTGTGTGTGTGTGTGTGTGTGTGTGTGTGTGTGCTGATAATGCACTCCCTCTGTTTGCAAAGGTGGGAGTGATGCCACTGCAGCATCTCATTTCTCATTTCCTGCGCTTCTCTTTGACACACACCATCATTTTACTATATTGTTCCACACACACACACACACACACACACACACACACACACACACACACACACACACACAGTGCAGGTTTTATACTGCTCGCTCATTAGTTTTTTAAGTAATTAGCTTCCTTTGTGGAGCCTCTCTGTTTGTTTTACTCAGATTTCATATGGCTGATTTTATGTCTGACATGAACGCAGCATGTTTACTCACTAAAGGTGTTTGTCTTGTTTCAAGTTGCCATACTTCATGAATGAGCTGACGCTGGCAGATCTGGACATGGGCACTTGTCTACCTCAAGTCCTCAGCACCTCCACGCCAACACTTGACCGCAGAGGTACAGTTGTGTGTACTTACACCCATACATATTGCATTGAATAAGTACTCATTTATACATGATCGCCATGTTAGATGGGGGGCTCAAAGCATCGCTGTGCTTAAGTAAAGCCCAACAAACCCACCAGCTTGGCTGTAAACTCTTTAGTCTTTCTTTTTTTGTACCACTTTGTATGTGGAGGGGTCAACTAATAAAGTTAACCCAACAGTCTCTACCTGAATTTCTTCTCTCAGACACAAACCTGCAGCCAGCTCAGGCCATGATCACATTAGTTTTATTAGTTTATCGCACCAACCCTAAAAGATTTCCATTGAGATTAGCAATCCTGTTGGCCCTGACGGATCTTACTTAACAAACACGCCCGAGCTATCCCCTGTTGGTCTAATGTCCCTTCTGCAACAACACTGTGCCAGGCCAGATCTAGACGCGATGCTTGTTCAGAGATCTGATCTTACCTGCTACCTGTTTATCTCCCTCTGTCGCCCTCTTGTTTTCTCCAAGGCCTGTGGCTGGAGATGGAGGTGATGTACACAGGCTGCCTTCAGATGTCCCTAGAGACTAAGATGAACCTTTGTAAACTGGGTAAAGATGTAGAGGACGAGGCTCACAGCATCCAAGAGACCAAGCAAGTGGGGTGAGGCCCATCTCCATTTCATATTCCTCAATAGATGAAGCTTGAGGAGGAATGAGTCTCCTCAGCTCAGTGGTTTGCATTAAGAGGTACTACTGGTGTGTTTTTCAGCTCTAAGCCCAGGCTGTGTGTACTGGCAGATAGTGATGAAGAGTCATCCAGTGCAGGCTCGTCTGATGAAGAGGAAGCCCTCCCCTTTGAGCTGCAGGCGTCTCTAGGGGAGAAGAGCACAGTGGTCGCAGCTGAAGGGTAAATTATCACACAGATCAAATACATCATGGATTATACACCTGTAAGTGTGCTGAATTTGTGGTCATATCCTATTTACCAAGAGTCTTATGTGTGAATGTGCGTGGAGTCCTTCAAAGTCAGGAATGCATATTTGGATATATTGTAGATTTTCGAAAAACTTGACAGTTGTAATAACCACTTGCATGTTGAAGTAATTAGTAATTTCCAAGCCAAGAAATTGTTGTAAATTAAGTGATTTCCATATGATATGAAAACACCTGATGTGTTTGCCTTAATCCCAGTCATTTTCAAATTCACAGCCCTACACTGCATTTCTGCCCTTGTCCTAATCCTTCATCCAGGCACACTGGTGGCAGCACAAGTAGGAAGATCTTGAGATTTGTGGACAAGATAGCGAAGTCCAAGTACTTCCAGAAAGCCACTGAGAACGAGTACATCAGGAAGAAGATAGCTGAGGTGTCTAACATGCCTCTGATGCTCAGCGTTGAGGTCCTGGAGCTCTCTGGCACTCTGGCCATCAATATCCCACCTCCCCCTACTGATAGGATATGGTACTCACTTTACAGAGTAATTTTATGCCATAAATTAAAAGTTGTTTTCTTTTCTCACACAGTCTTTTTCTATCATTCTGTCCTCTCAGGTACAGTTTCCGTGTGCCTCCCAGGTTAGACCTTCATGTGCGACCCACACTCGGGGAGCGGGAGGTCACCTTCACTCATGTCACTGAGTGGATTGAGAGAAAACTGCAGTGTGAGTTCCAGGTCAGTCCATCAGTGAATCTGTCGATGTTCAGAAAAAGATCAAAACGAGCATTTCAAACATACTCTGTGATGGTATAGGAGTATGAGAAGTACCATTTTCCATGTCATTAAAAACAGTGACACCAAATATTATATATGGCTTTGTTGCCCCTCAACAGAAAGTGCTTGTGATGCCCAATATGGATGATCTGTATCTGCCCCTGATGACATCCGGCCTGGAAAACCAACCTGCATCCCACCAATCGTCAATCCATTCCTCATCCCACCAGTCCTCCATGGAGTCCCAGGAGTACCTGTCGGAGTAGTGCCCCTTTAAGGCCACAGATGAGATTATGTCGATGTTAAAAAAAGGCCCTGTGCTGCTATTGCCATGACTTTCGCATGGATTCTGAGGCGACTGCTGCTGGGTACCGGCTTTGTGTTTATCTTGAGTGTGTTGGTTGTAACTAGTGCAGGATAAATGCAACTGAGCAATGCAGCTGAGCAATGCAACTGAGCAATGCAGCTGAGCAATGCAGCTGAGCAATGCAGCTGAGCAAGGCAGCGACCTTGAGACTTTGAGAATGGTGCTAAAGTGCCCCCTACCGTGAAGATGATTGAACTGTACACCAGTTAGAGCACTTTTTTTAATTTAATGCCAACACTGATAAAAGATGCACGTCAAAACAATGTGCTGCTGATGACCACTGTTAAAGAATGCTGAATTAACAAACTATCCATGAAATCCTTTTCTAATCCACTCATCCTGTTACGGGTTGTGAAAAACATGGGGATGATAATGAGGATCAAGTTTTCATGTTGCATGTTGTTTCTGAACAATGTAAATATGCTCGTAGATTATCAGCGAATAAAATCCTGTTAAATCTATGGTAATTGTTGAATTTAAATGTATAATGAATCCAGTTAAGACAAATACACATCAATTATGTAACACCAATGTTCATTTACATGACACAATCACACACAGTGTATTTAAAATGTTTGTGTTTCTGTGTTTTATTACTGTATTGTTACATACAGTACAAAAAATACAACAAAATATTGTTTTATTACTCTATGAGAATTGAGAATTTCTTTCAAGCCTCCTCTGTCAGAGGCTCCGTCAGTGTTTTCACGACATCTTTCTTCATCGGCCCCTGCAGATAAACCAAAGGTCAGTGTTAAAATAGTGCAGACGGAGTCAACTGTGATTATGCCCCCCTGAAGAATTTCCTGTTAATCAGATTTGTGTGTGCATCAAACTGTTCTCGCGCTCACCATGAATGCCCTCTTCTCCTGGGCAGTCTGGAAGCGGCCATGGCCGAATTTTGATGTGGTGTCAATGAACTTGAGCTCGATGGCCTCATTGGACTTGCGAGACGTGTGCACGAGCAAAGACTGAGGGGGAGACACACACACACACACAAAGATGTACACATACAGTACATGTTCTGCAATAATGCAAACATAATCTTGCGTTTAACTGTGACAGTACATTAGATGTGTACTTAAACTGCAAGATGCCTGTGAGTTCTAAAAGTTGACTTTTCACATTGTACCTTTCTGAGGGTGAGGACGCGTTTCTTACAGCCAACTACGCAGCCCTTCACCATGAGGAAGTCATTCTTCACTTCACCATAGTGGGGGAAGCCTCCCTACAGGATGGCGTGGCAATAAAAAAGAATGGAGTGTAATTGAGTGTTCAGGAAGACATTTCCTATCATTTTCTATGAAGTCTTGCAGTATTAAAACATGCACTAAATGAGAGCACCATAACCTCTTTCATGCAACATTGAATATATTAAATATGATCATACTCATAATACCAGCAGTGATATATCATGATGCTTGCTATGTGCAGAGCTGCAGTGTGATGTGCAGGTGTGGTTATTACATTATAGATACAGAATCTTAGCGAGCCCTTTTTTTAGTGCATATTACGTCTTGAGAAATGAGAGTACCATGGGCGTGATGGTCTTTTGGGTGGTGTCGTAGTTAGTGGTGGCATTGTTCCGGATGGCCTTTCCATCCCGGATCTGCACTGCCCCGCCCATACGGTAGATCTGAGGACAATGAGGACGTCAAGCATGACCACATGGCGTAAACCATAAACTCATAATAATGTTGCCTATGATTATCAAAAAAAGCGTATTTGCAAAAGAACAGATGAAGAGGAAGTCTCATGGGTGAAAATATCAATGAGCGAACCTTCTTGTTGACCTCAGTCCGGTGGTGATAGCCCTTCTGACCTGCACGAGCTACAGTGTACGACACACGGGCCGGATGCCAGGCTCCAATACAGGCCACCTTCCTCAGACCCTTGTGAGTCTTCCTGGGAAGCTTCTTCGTGTGCCAGCGGCTTGTCACACCTATCGCACAAAAGAGACAGAAATAAATATATTCATTAGTAATACTGCTTTTATCGTACAAGCCCTTGGACCGAGACAAATAGTCACAGCATGTTGCCAACCTTTGAAGCCGCGACCCTTGGTGACTCCAATGACGTCGATCATCTCATCCTGGGAGAAGACGGTCGAGACAGGCACAGCTTGCTCCAGGTGCTCCTTAGCCCAGTCCACCTTGTCAGCGACGCTTCCCCCGTTGAGCTGCACCTCCGCCATGTGGGCCTTTTTCTGCTTTATGGCCAGCAATCGCATCTGGAAATGGAGACGCACGTAACTGCAACTGAAGGAAGTCCTCAAATCTAGAAAAAGCTGTTCTAATTCCAAAGTCTTTTCATAATTAGATTTATTATTTAGCACAGGATCAAAGTATTTTGGGCACATCTTGATCTTATTCTCACTTCTGAAGCTGAAAACTGCACAGACAAACGTCCCTGCACCACAGTTAAGAGTTGAGTTTGCTGGCAACATAAAGGTTTCCTTTCGGCAAACCCCTGGTGAGCAGCCAGGTTCTGCCCTGAGATTTATTTTTAAACTGCTATTTGAAGCGGCCCCTTCCAGTTGCTCCCCTCAGAGTGTCGTAGTCAGAGTTAGCACGGGGGATTTGGTATGTGGCAACTTTTCTTGTCATTGCATGTGGTCGAGCGGATAACTCTGACACCTCTGCCCTTTTGCACAGGTGGATTCAATAGCTGCCAATAGGTGAATAGCATCCAATCATTAGACCAGTCTGACTGACATGGAATGGCATAGTGTGTCTCTAAAACTGGATTTTGCTTTAAATGTAGGTGTAAACTATAGCTGGATTACCTGAGAGTGAACCAGAACCCTGATTACTGAACAGTATTTCTTCATATGAGAGAAATCCTTGTCCAGGTGTTTCTTTCCTGTCTCATCCTGCCACTTCTTACTGTACTTGGTGAAGGCCTTCTTCTTACTCTTGGACCTGAAATACAAAAAAGAAACAGTAAAGAAAGAAAAAAACTGTCAACAAGGCAACAACTACTCAATGCACACATAAAAGGGAACAATGTTTAATCACACACCAGTTTTTATAAAATCTGCGCTTGCACTCGTCACTAAGATGCTCAGCAAAGATGGTTTTGAAGGAACGCAAGCCACGGACAGTCTGTATGTATCCCACTATCCCCACTACAATGACTGGAGGAGTCTCAATGATGGTAACCGCCTCCACTTGCTCTCGCTTTGCTTGCTCTGTGGGAGAAAAATGGAATATATTCATCTTTTGAGATATTTTAACTGTCAGTATTCATCAACAGTTGACACATATGGCATTTCATTGTATATAAACCATTGAGTACTTCCTGTAACAATGCATGTTTCATGCTTCCAGCTAAACTGTATGTAATATGTAAAGAACACTGTAGGGTACCAAGCAACACTTGATCTTATCAGCCCAGTATCCTCTCAAACAAACAAACAGCCAACTCAAAGATAAGGTTTTTTTCTCAATCCTCCCATGAATCCATGTTGCAATTAGTCTACATACTGAGGCCAGTGCGGTGCACATCCCTCAGCGTATGGGTCATGCCGGCCTTGTAACCCAGGAAGGCAGTGAGATGGACAGGTTTGCTGGGGTCATCTTTGGGCCACGTGCGCACCCTGCCCCGATGCTTCCTGGAACGCTTGTGGGGCAGGAACCCGAGGTGTCCATGCCGGGGTGCGTGGAATTTGCGATGAGACTGTAAAGGCATAAGCCACACAGAGCCATTCCTTAATAATGTGAAACATCATTAACATAATAACACAATAACTACAGTAGTAGATTAAGAAGAGACACATTCATGCTTGCTGCCTGTCCTGTAAAAATCAACCCTCTGCTCAGTTTTTTGTCCCAATATCCCAAATGTCTTCAGATATTAAAATCCTCTGATATTAAGAGCCTCCAAGCATGCCAATAAAATGAAACAGGACTTCAAATGAATACACTGTCATAGAGTCAAGTCCATTAATCTTAATGTGTTTTGCCTACATTGGTTTCTATGTAACACACTGAATGTGAGTCAGAAATCCAGCACAGGCCGAATCCTAAACAAAACTTAAACAAAGGGATGCCACATAAAAAGAAAGTCGGCATTTCAGTATTCCAAGTGGTCTCCTCAGGTGCAGCCATGACAAGATTACATTTCAATATGTATCTTCCCTCAAAAACCCAGATAAAAAAAGAAGGGATAAACCACACCCACATGTAGATGACAAAAACTCCAAATAAATGTGTCCTTTATAGTAAAAAAAGAGCAAAAGAGTATAAGGAGCACTGACCATATCCACACTCTGTCCAGTCGAGGAATAGAAAGAGAGAGGGGCCAGTGCTGAAGTAAGGGTCACACATAAGATGACACTGAGTGTAAGGGCTCTAATTTGGTCTTTGGC
This sequence comes from Taurulus bubalis, assembly GCF_910589615.1. Taxonomy (NCBI): domain Eukaryota; kingdom Metazoa; phylum Chordata; class Actinopteri; order Perciformes; family Cottidae; genus Taurulus; species Taurulus bubalis. The sequence continues at coordinate 14,708,936 of NC_136605.1, forward strand.
CCAGTTGAGGAGCTGTATTCTCTTTCAAACAAGGCAGTCTCTGCCAAGTTTTGACACGAGAAGATAGGAGGAGGGAAGAGGTTACTATCTGCGGTCTGAGGTGGTGAGGAAGCCCAGTGGACAGGAACCACATGCCCATGAAAGGAGACAGAAAGGAAAAAGAAAGTGTCCATTGTCACAAGACTAACGTCCACCTGGTCTGCTTTAGGACAGCTACAGTATTTTCTCTTTCTTTAAAAAGCAATAAAGCTTAGTGCAACTAACGCTAGTTGTTGAGACTCCTGGCTTGGCTGTGCCATGTTGCTAAAGCATCACACTCATTCTCTCCTCAGTGTGTTTATATCTTCACATTTTAAGTTCCAGGAATTATCTGGCAACTAGTTGATAGCAATAATGGAGCACTATTTAAGAAGGCTGATAGTCAGCCATGCACTACCACCTGCTGCATTTCCATGGTACAACACCTCCACCTGTGACCTTTACCCTCTGAACGTTGTCTTTAAAATGCTGTAAATTAACTTGCGCTGAGTTCCTCGTTTAGTATAATATTTGTCACAAATGTCAATTAATTTAATAATGAGAATGAAACGTATCTAGATAACATTGCGGTTTTACATTTTTGTTGACCTCTATTTCGCCATTGTGTTGTGTCTTCTGCGCATGCGCCACCTCGAAAGGAGAATTGCCGAGGTCGAATTGTAGGAAATCTTGAGTCCTGGTCAAACTAAGGCAAAATGCCGACAGACTATGACAAAGGAGCATATCCGGAGCCTCCTCGGCAGACTCCGGCTGTGGACAAACAGACGGCGCTGCCAAACCCGGCCGTGATTCTGTCCAAACTCTTCTACTACTCCGTGGACCTGCCTGTCACCACATTTAGAGGTAACCGAAGCTAACAAGAGCTAACTGGGCTCACAGGACAGCGCAGCAACACAGGTTTTCGGGAGACGTGTTGTTGGTATATTTGACCTCATAACGCTGCTGTCATCGGTGTGTGCTTGCAAAACATCACACCAAATAAACTACAGGGCTGTGATGTGAGGCAGTAACGGACAGCGTGAGCTAGCTAGCTGTGTATGCACCTTAGGCTCAGCTAGCTGTTATGCTAGCTAGCATCGTTCATGGACACATCACATGGCCTTGTCTGCCGTTAAGGTTTAACGCTGGCTATGTTTGTACGCTTATGTGTTTTCTCTCTCTGTTCTAGGTGCTGTTGACAGTATTCGGTCCAACAACAAGTCGGTCTACTACCACCAGAAGTTCCGCCGTGTTCCTGACCTGACGGATTGCCAGCAGGGAGATTACCTCTGCTACTATGAGGCTGAGATGCAGTGGAGGAGAGACTAGTGAGTAAAGGGTTAAATAAGATGGGCATGTTGTAGTTTCTGGAGCTTTTTATAAAATATAATGAGCTGTTGTGTGTTGTCAGAGGTGTGCACAGTACCTGATGGACACTTGAAGGCTACAGGGCTAAGAATGTAGATAATTGTATCCATATATCTCTTGAATATCTCAATATTAATTATTGCACACAGTAGAATTCACAAATGTTGTGATTTATTTTTTTATATATATAACTGCATCTCTGCACACAAATAGTAGAAGAAAAAACAGATTTACAAATGTATTCACACGACAAGCAGTTTGTATATAAATGTATCTACAGCCAAATATAATTTTTTTGAGTTTCAAAGAGTTTCAAAGTTTCAAATCCTTTAAAATACATATTTGTCGATTGCTATTACATTTATTGAAAACAAGAAATAATTGTGTGTGCGCATCAGATATTTATTTGTGAATTTTTTTCATGAGGATTTTGTTTACATTTATATAAAATAACTTTTTGTGGAGTAATTTATATAAAAATCACAAAATACTTTTGTGAATTATACTACGTGCATTCATCAATCTGACTCCATATGCACAGAGGTCTCACCTAAACCCCATCCAGCACCTTTGGGATGAACTGGATGCAAATTTATAGCAGCATCTCGTGGCGACACTTCGCATTCGAAAGTGCACATGTGTTTGCTACACATAGTATAGGTGTAGCGTTAGGCAACCCACAATTTTTTTGTCATGCCTTTTTTTAATAGTTCTTTCATTACGAGATAATGGTGGGCTTAAAAAAAAGTGTTTTATTAAAATTACTCGATAGTGAATTCATGCACATACATGTCAGGGTGCCACTATCAAAGTGTCACCGTGTGGTGTTTTTCACCTCACAGCAAAGTGGACCAGGAGATTGTGAAGGTGGTTCAGGAGCGTATGAGGGCCTGCCAGCAGAGAGAAGGAGCCAGCTACCAGCAGAACTGTGCCAATGAAATCCAGCAGTTCACTGAGGTGACCCACAACTTCCAGTCTCGCTGTAAGTATTGTGCACTTTGGATATGTGGTGTAGAGAAGAAAATGTGGAATTATTCAGGAAACCTACGTGTCATGTTGCTTTTATTGAACAAAATAAAATCACCTTTGGGAAATCTTATGTTTTAATAAATTAAGTTATTTTGACATTGGCATGTCTTGTGTCGCTTGGCTACCACATTTTAAATTCCTAACCTCTTTACAGATGGAGACCTGGGAGCGTACGCCAGCGGGAGGAAATGTCTAATGAAGCAAAAAGAACGGATGATGGCTGCTCAGGCTCCGAGTGCTTAAGAACAGTTCCCTACTATCTGTCCTGTGTAATAATTGTAAAATAAAATGTGATACTCTTGTTGGTGCCTTTCCATCATTCACAAAATGCTGCACAGCGGTCATCTATGACTGCATGATTATTAAAGTCCGTTAACTGAAGGCTGGTGCAGGAGCTTTATACCTTAAAGTGACTTCCCTGCACAAGTTTCTTAAAACAACCAGATACTAGAGCAGTGGTTCTCAACCTTATTTCAGTGACATACCACCTGTGAAATGTTTTCAGCAAAGTACCTTAACCAGTGCAAAGAATTTTAGGTTGAAAGAAAATGATAGTGCCAGTGTCCGATGAGAGAATATTTCAAATTCAGTTTATGAAATAGGACTTTAATAACATTGTCACCCATAAGTAATTTTAGCATTAATGTAATGTTTTTGAAGCCTCATTGTACAATGACAAATTCATAAAACGAGATTTGTTTTTGACCAAAATCACAGCTGTGTGTTGACAACGTTGCTGTATTTGTATCAGACTTTTCAAGTTTATAATCAATCAGTAGTTATTGTCAAACAATATCATCCCAATCTCTACATGATGTTTTTGTCAACCTTAATTATTTTGTGATGGATCCCCCCCCCCCCTCCCATTTGAAAACCACTGCTATAGAGTAGCTTACAGTAATAGTTTTCCACCTATAAAATGTATCCCTCATTTGTGGGATCCATTTAACTAATGTGGACAAGCAAGACTTTAAATTTTTATTCATTTGCTAAAAAAAAAAATCCCATTTAGTTTATACCATTAGCCATTTGTTTTCGTCAACACCAATGTGATATTGCATACTAGTCAATTCCTACACATCCACCTGTACCTAACCGAGGCCATGATAAAATAATCTCCTCTCATCCCCGCTCTGAGATGAATTCAGCACAAGTATAACAAAAACATAGGTTTCATTTTGTTTCAGAACGTTTATTCAACGATTCTTTGTACAAAAAGTTTAGGAAGTCGGGGGCGGGACAGGTGTTCCCCTCTGCACAGACACCCTGGTGTGAGTCTTGGCCAGATGGTCAGTGAACTCCTGGTAGGGAGACTTTGTAAAGACTGTCTCCTTCCACAGGTCAGGGGTCAAGTAGCTGTACGTCTTGGAGATGGCATCGAAGGTGGCCTTGGCTGATGAAGAAATAAAAATAAACCATGAGATGTTTAATATAGAGCTCCATGCATAATAAGGGTTGCAGTAGTTTGGGTAAAATTGTTGAGCACTGCAAAGGGGGATGGAGGAGATCACTGAAACAGTCTCACTGCCGTGCATTGCAATACTCTCTCTCCCGATAACGACACCACTGCAGAGATGAAGCTGGGCAGAGCGAAGAGACAGACAACCAGCAACACAGATAAACAGCTTCAGATACGTAATGATCATAAGACTCTTACCGAAGTTGCCGAGGGTGGCGGTGCAGCCCCTGGCCGAGGTGTAGCAATCATCGATACCGGCCATCGTGAGCAGCTTCTTGGGAACGGGGGCGGACACGATGCCAGTACCACGGGGTGCAGGGATGAGACGCACCAGCACGGAACCACAACGGCCAGTCACCTTGCAGGGCACGGTGTGGGGCTTGCCGATCTTGTTACCCCAATAACCTCTCCTCACGGGGACAATGGAAAGCTTGGCTAGGATGATGGCACCACGGATGGCTGTAGCCACCTCTTTGGAGCACTTCACCCCCAGACCCACATGACCATTGTAGTCACCAATGGCAACAAAGGCCTGTAAACAAAAGCCAATAAGGTCACATTTGGGCCAGCAACACTATGGCACAATAACATAACTCATACAATAAGACCTTCACTACAGAATGAATGACACTCACCTTGAACCTGGTGCGCTGACCAGCCCTGGTCTGCTTCTGGACGGGCATAATCTTAAGCACCTCGTCCTTCAGACCAGCAGCCAGGAAGAAGTCGATGATCTCAGACTCCTGCAGGAAAAGAGTTAAAAAAAACACATTTAACAGTGTATCCTGATGCCACATCCACACCCTTAATTATAATACAACTGCATATGCATAATATAGACGATACTATACTTGCATTAATACTCAAAATCACAGAGCCAAGAATCACTTCTAAAATAAATCCAGAGGTTGTTTAATTTGTATTTGTGAACTCCATTATTAACCAGGTAAGTAATTTTATACTCAGTAAATCATTCATTTAAAAATAAAAAGTGTCTCATGTCTCAACTTGAAAGTTAAAGGACCCGGGTTTTAACAAACTCTCAGAATCACTTTCAAAACTGTGTCTCTTTGACTCCAATGTGATGATGGCACATATTGGGGCAAATGATACACACCAAAAGACCACGAATGCACTTATTTGCATGCAACAGACCCATCACCCGGTTAGTATAAAAAACATCAGTCTAAAAGTTGGCAGCCTGTCGCTGTTCATCCTCACACCCTCCTTACTTTGATGGGCAGGGAGTACAGGTAGATCTCCTCCAGGGACTTGATCTTCAGGTCCTTTACAAGGCGGCCCAGCTTGGTGACGGGCATCCACTAGCAAAAGCCAAGAGCATCTCGGTTAATAATAGTTGGTGATATTAGGAATGATTATGTTATTGTTTCACAACAATCATTTGATAAACATTAGTGAACGTTCAACTTACTTCCTTGTCCTCGGCCTTGCCGCCCCGGGCACCGCGGCCCCTGCCTCGGCCTCTACCGCGTCCACGGCCCCGGCCGCGACCACGGTCCCCAAAACCGCCACGGTCCCCTCCAAAACCTCCGCGAAACCCTCCTCTACCACCGGCGTCGTCCGCCATTTGCTGCAGAAAAAAAAAATACAGGTCATATAATATCCCTCATAACCCTCTAAAGCTCAAGTTAGCTTGTGTTAGCATCTCACACAAAACGAGCATCCCCGCCATGTTCATCGTTCGTTCAAGATTTAATAATATCTCAAACTCTGTCACGTCATTCTCGTAAATACTAGCAGGGTTTAGCAATAACATATTCAAGAGACATTTGGTTGATTTGACGAGTGTGTTTAGCAGAAGGATGCGTGAGATAAAGCACGATTTTGATCGGGAGGGATTCGTCTGCATTCAACTTACGTGATCGTTTGAATAGGAAGAAGACCGACATGAAGTCTCGCCGGCTTTTATGTCAAAGATGTTATCGCGATATTACCTCTTTCTCAAAACATGCTCACTGCTGCCCCTAGCGGCAGTTTATTCGGAAAATAACTATGCCATAATGATTATAGTTTTATCGACTTTGTTTCATACAGTCTGAGATACATTTCTAAATAAATAAAACAATCTGCCATTATCAGAGGCTTCCTTACAGTTAAAAGCTCTGAAACATTAAACATATTATATTTATTATTATATTATTTTGCATATTACTGATTGGCCAACATTTTATAATTGTTCTGCCTTTATATATTTATTCTGTATGCAGTCACTTGCTTATGCTAATTTGCATTGAACCTTGATTTGCATTATTCAGTAAAATTGTTGAAAAATAAAACCTGACCTTACCTCATGATTTATTTTTTGTTGGAGAGATGCATCATTAATTCTCATGAATGGTGATCCGTATGACAGTGTGAACGGTAAATACTGTATTAACAAGAAAGATGAAACTACAGCACAAGATTGTTAATTCACTCTTTTTATTTATATATCTATATATAAAAAATTAAAAAGAAGAAATAAACAAATGCTGAAATTATACAGAGCAGCAGCCAATTATTGTCCCTCAGTCGTTGCTATTGTTGCTATAGGAGTCCCACTAGAGCTGCTGCTCTCTCCAAGGTCTTCTTCTTCCACCTCGTGCAGATCGTCCATCACTTCCAGGCTTTCACAGATCAGCCCTATCTGCCTCTTCATGTGGGCCATGGTGCTCTGCATCCTTCTCATCTTCCTCTTCAGGGTAGTTGCGATGGCCCTGTGGTTCCTCTGCCTGGCTTCATACTCCTGCCTCAGTTGCTTGTAGCAGTTGTGTTGAGCCTGGGTGCGGTGGGAGAGAATCGTCCCGCAGCCCATGTGGCAGGGCTGACGCCAGTGTTCGCAGTGGCGTGCATGGGTGTCCAGGTCCCTGCGGAGGAGCTGTGCCCGACAGCCCTGGAACGGACAGGGGATGAGCTCGTACAGACAGCTCATGCTGTGACAGTATTGCTCCGAGAGAGAGAAGATCTCTGCACAACCCCGGATCTCATTCTTACACTGTAAGCAGCCGGATACAGAGAAACATGAACATGTCAGTATAGCTACAAAACACATGGTTTACATATACCTGAAGCATGACATCCTTCTCAACCAGTGTTTTATTTTATCTTACAAACTGTTGAGAAGTCAAACAAGCTCATCATTTATTTTGCGTGAAAAAATAACTGATGCTGTCAAAAAATGTAATTGTGTGAAAATGACATCATTCTGTTTCGTGAACTGTATTAAGTGATTTAATAGACATTGTATAGACTAATTGATTAAGTGACAAAATAATGCATATTAATTGAAAATAACGTTAGTCACACTATAGTTACATATATTATCATTAAAAGACCAGAGCCAAATATTGACTACAACCATTCAACATTAATAAAACCACTAAGGATGGGTTGAATGCAGAGAATAATTTCCCCAAGGGAATTAATAAAGGATACTTTCTTCTTCTTCTTCTTCTTAAACTAAAACACCCATCTACACTGGATCTCTTTACCGACCCCATCCCCAGAGCTTCAAGGCTAGATAATGTAGGGCCACGTTATTGGTGGAGTTCTCCTTTTTCTCTAATGTAGCTACTCAATTACTAAAATGAGCGAATCACAATTACAGTACACATATGTTTTACTACACTATTCACAATTTATGCAAACGTCCAACTTATATTTTCCATTTCCTACCTTGATCTTCATGCGTCCAATAGATTTGCTCAGCTTGAACATGATGAAGATCAAGCTTGAGTTTACAGGCTTCCTGCAGCAAGGGCAGGTCTCCTGCCTTTAGGGGATAAAAAACAGTTAGTTATAATCCTTTGCACGGACCAGACATGAATAACAGTCAAATGCAGTACAATTTATAACGGTTCTCATTGATAGATGTCATGTTCAGTACCTCTTCAGCCACTGTAAGATGCATTTCTTGCAGAAGATGTGGTGGCATGCAGCTCTTACTGGACACTTGAGGACCCCCTGGCATATGGTGCAGACCAGATCATAGTCTGGAGTGTCCACAAACAGCTCCACATCATAGCCCCCACTCTGTGTTGACACCTCTGGGTCCGCCTGGATGTGGCCAAAAGAAATACTACTTCATTCTGAGTTATCATAATGTTGTATTCATATTATCAGGGAGACTTTGAAGGGTATAGTTGTGCCAGTTGAGGAAAAACTGTGACCCCTGATGTACCAACAGGAGAGTATTTTCTCTCCAGCTGTAAAACAGGCTCCATGGCAGCCAATAACCCATCCACAATGTTTTCAACATAAAAGCAAGTGAAGACAATACTAAATTGTTCTGGAAAGTCATATGACTGATTACATGACAACAAAAAGCAATTGTAATCTTTCAAAAATATGATTATAAAATCCAAACACATGATGTTTGGCGTTATCTAAATAATTGCATTTTTAGTTAATAATTATACTATTTAATAATAGAAAGTAACATGACACCCATCAAAGGGAAATCAAATTCACTGAAGATATTAGGAAAGCAGCTCTGTGCCCATATTAAGGATATAACCCGATGTGTAATAGTGATTAAGTATCGTGTACTATACTGACAAATACATACATAAACAAAAGCGGTTGTGTACTCACCATGATAATCTTCACCGTGTTTCCATTCCCGGCGCTGGTTTACTCCATATCGGTCCACTCACATGTCACACGCGAAACACACACCCGCGTTATCAATACAACACACACATGAACATTCCTGACACAACGTGAAGGAGGGACTCCGCGCGTGTGAGTTTGTGGAGACAAATGGAAACAGAAAATTACGAAAACGAAGGGAGATAATGGCGCTCGTTATGGAGCGCGTCCTTTCCCTGCTGTTCTAGCACCAAAGTTCAGCCTCCACGTCAAACAGGACCTTGTGGACATGAATGAGCCAGCTGACTCTATTGTTGAGAGCCTCGGGGACTAAATATAAAAGTCACTGTTTCTCTAATGATCACATATATTTCACCCGTATTACTTATAAACGTGTTTCCCCATCCAAAAAAACTATTAGTTTACGCGCTTTTTAAATATAATTAATGTTTGTTTACATGTTGAAAATAGATGCTGTGTTATGAGCAAAAACCATTTGGCCAATCACAGCTCAGTGCGCTCAGATGACGTACATTGGGTGCGACTCGGGTATCAACCACCAACATGCGGAATGTGTTGACTTCAGCCAACGTGCGAAGTGAGAAATAACAAATTAACTTCACTGTAGCGGACAAACATATTTAATTGTTGGCATTCAACGTGAGCAAGATGGCGAATACCAACCTTCAGTTCAAGACGAAGTAAGTTTTTGACGTCTCGCACGTGCAGGCTGCAGACCTTGCTAGCTGGCTAGCACAAGCTAGGCTATAGTGTCATGTTAGTGTGTGCAACTTACAGTTATATTTATGTTTTTTTTCTCTTACAGTTATGTCGTTGACAGCAAAATTGAGCCGTTTTACAAAGGAGGAAAAGTGCAAGTGAGTTGTCTGTTTTGTGTCAAAAGTGTCACAATCAGTGTTTTTAACATGTTGTAACAGCCTGAAATTATCTCAAAGGACTCCACTGACTGACTATTGCAGTGAGACAAATGTTGGGGACTGACTGGTGACCTATATCTGACCCCAGATACGATGGTCCTTAACCTCTCTATCTTGATTGTTTTCCAGATCAGCAAAGATGAAAAGTACATCTTTTGCACTTGTGAATCTCGCGTCAACGTTTTGGAGATCAGCACAGGGAAGATTGTCCACAGTGTTGAGCATGTGAGTACTGAGTGGGTGGTTACCTTTTGAAGGACCGAGCCGTATATTTTGTAAATTAATATTTGCAAAAGCAGAAGCCCTATAGAATAATGCCCAGCACAATAGAGTATACAGTACTTGTTCCTTATGTTTTCTGTGCTGCCTAAAATTGCAAAATGTAAGTAATGTATGTGCTTTATGTAGACTAATCACATATTTGATTGATTTTATTTATGATGAATTAAATATGTATTGCATTGGTAGTATAATTCGTGTTCAAAGGATGGATTAATTATTTGACCAACATTTGTAAAAAAAAAAAAGCATGTCAAACATGTTCTGGTACCAGCTTCTTAAATGTAAATATTTGTTTTGTACGATATTGTTGATTGAACAATCCTGACAATCTGTCTTGTCTGTCCATATTGTTATTTCCAGGATGATCAAGAGGACATCACATCATTTGCACTCAGCTGTGATGATGAGGTAAAGCAAACACTTAAAGCACCAGTCATCACGTCAGTCAGACTTCATTGTGTGAATTTGGATGTTTTTTGCTGGAGTTTCTTCTCTCGGTCTGTAAGAAAGTATTCAGTATACATGTATGTCTCTGTTCTGCTTTCCACCACAGATGCTGGTAACAGCTAGTAGAGCTCTGCTGCTGAAGCAGTGGGACTGGAGGCAAGCTCAGTGCACTCGCTCCTGGAGGGCCATTCACACTGTTCCTGTGGCCAGTATGACCTTTGACTCCACCTCCACACTCGTGGCCACAGGTCAGCAATTATTGACAATAAGTTGTTTCTTTTGTGTACCGTGTTTCTGCCTTATCTCTGCTACATAGACATTGTACAGTTTTCAGTGTTTGTCTTCCTGTTGTCTTGCAGGTGGCTGTGATGGCACTATAAAGCTTTGGGATGTGGTAAAGCAGTACTGCACCCACAACCTTAAAGGCTCATCTGGCGTTGTTCAGTAAGTTTAAATATCTCTCGAGTTCTTCGTTTAAAAACTTGTATACTCAAGGTTAGTTTGTCAGTCCTACTTTTTTCTCCCTTTATCTTATTTTGAGATCCATAAACATGTTTTTTTACAAAGAAATTAATCAGTAAATAATCAGAATTGCTTTAAGTATTATCTTGAAATATTTGTTTTTATCTGCCATAAATTTGTATAAGTAACTAATAGGATTGAGCAATGTATTTGAGTTAAATCATGTTTTTTTTTTCCCGGTTGGTCATTACTGCTTTTTAACTACTTGTGTACATAACAATCCTGTCTTTGTTGACCTTATTTCTAGCTATTATTGAATTTTTTGTTCAGAGAGATGCGAAAAACACTGTAAACTCTCTCATGTGCACACACACATGGCCAATAAAGCTGATTCTGATGTACTTTGTTGATTTGAAGGCCAGTAAAATCTGATTTTCAGATATTCCAAATCAGAAAAATACTTTTAATATTTCTTTAATAACGTATAGTAAATATTTTTTTAGGTGGAGTACCATAAAAAGTTTGAAAGTTGCAGGTTTTAGGTTTAGTTACACTTATTGAGTATCAAATAAGAAAATTCAGTAGCATACTTGTGTGTGTGTCTTTGCAGCCTGGTCCAGTTCCACCCAGACATCAGCAAGCTGCAGCTCTTCTCCTCCTCTCTGGACTGTGGCATTCGGCTGTGGGACCTGAGCTCCAGTCAGTGTGTGTGTGTTCTGCAGAGCCACTACAGCGCTGTCACCTCCCTCAGCTTCAGTCCCGATGGTGACACCATGGTCAGGTACCGTACACTCAGCCACCCAATGGACGGGCTGTTATTCACAACATCCCAACTTTTGGGGGCATCTAACAGGGAGTGTTTTCTTTCTTCTTCTTCTGCTGTAATTGTGTGCCAATCTTTATTTGTAGTTCTGGCAGAGACAAGATCTGTACAGTGTGGGACCTGAAGGCTCGGAAAGCCAAGAGAACTGTGCCGGTCTACGAGGTAAGACAGCATGTGGAGAACTGGGAGATATTCATGTCTTAATTGATTAAGAAAGAATACATATTTTTGTAGTCTTCATGTTGGAAGAATACGGCATCTTCATTCTCTGTATGTGTTGTCTTTGTCGTCAGGCTGTGGAGGGTGTGGTGCTGCTGCCTGAGAATGAGGACTTGTCTCAGATTGGAGTGAAGAGCAAAGACTTGCATTTCATTACAGCAGGCAGCAAAGGTTCGCTTCTTGAGTTCTCCTGAACATCTAATCTGTGTTGCCGTGCACAAATCCATATTTTGTGTGACCTGACCTGTGAACTGAATTCCTCAGAGCTTTTCTTTAAATGTCTCTGTCTCTCCCTTCTTCACCTGTAGGTGTAATGCGAGTGTGGGAAGCCAGCACGGCGCGTTGTGTCTACGCCCAGATCCTCTCTGAGGAAGAGGAAGAGAAGGACGACGACCCCCGCAGCCTTACGTACCTCCTTTTCCTGCCTGCCTCCTCCAGACTTGCCACAGTCACAGCGGAGCACAACATTGTGCTCTACCAGCTACCTGGTCTCACCACACAGCAGCAGGTGTGTACTGAGGTGGAGGTTGAATGGGTTTAACCTTGCAAATGGTTCTAGACAACTCGATCATCAAACTAGAGACTCCGGCCATTCAGGGCTTCTTTTATTATCATCTATACATAATTAATGGTCACCCTTGCCCTCTTCTGTTGTTCTCTCTCCCAGTTTGTGGGATACAATGACGAAGTGCTGGACGTGAAGTTTTTGGGTAAAGGTGACAGCCACATCGTGGTTGCCACCAACAGCTGCCAGCTGAAGGTGTTTGAGCTGCTCACCAACAGCTGCCAGATCCTCTACGGACACACAGGTCAGTAACCAGCAGAGGGCAGCATGTGTATACAAGTACCGATGTGAAACGCAAAGCAGTGTGTTTATTTAATCACCAGAGGGCAGAAAGTCTCCAATTTTTTTTAAATGTATTAATATTATTCATTTATCTGTCTTTTTCCACACCAATCTTCCTGTGTTAGAAACTTTAAGAACAATACATGTAAGAAAAACAGTTATTCGTCAGTCTAAGTTTTTCCTGTCTTGATGTGGATGACTGGGAATGAAAATCTTGCAACAGTTGCAGATATATTACCACCCTGGGAATAATGGTTAGTCTCAAAGAAAAATAAGTTTGCTTTGTATTGAGGCTGAACTATATTGATATTATCAAATAAATATGAATAACCTTTTATGTGAAGAGCTTTACATGCTGTAGAAAATTCAACTCAAAAGACATAAATAAGGAATAATGCAACATTTAAGCACGCAGGCTCTAAAACCATAGCAGGTCTAGTGAAAATTTGGGTTGTCATAAGAGGAACTAGAATCCAAGAATCTGACATAATCACCTTATCGCCATTTCATGGTATCAGCAAGTGACTTGCTGAGCAGGTTGCAGAGAAGATGATCGGCTCTAACAGTCACTGCTATTTCTGTTTATTGTTCACAGATACTGTCCTCTCACTGGACGTGTTCAAAAAGGGCGTTCTCTTTGCGAGCTGTGCGAAGGTGAGCATACATCTAAACATCTTCCTGCCCTCAACTATTGTTCACAAAGAACTCTGTGAAAGGAGCAGTGTGTAGGAAGAAGTTTATTGGCAGATGTGTAATTTAATATTCATAACTGTGTTTACATTACAAAATAATAATAATAATAGGGCTGCAACTAACGATTATTTTAGTAATCGATTAATCGGTTGATTATTTTTTCGATTAATCGATGAATCGGATAAAAAAATGTTTTTATCAAAAAAGCGTTCATTTCCAACCCTTTAAACAGAAGTGACAGTGCAAAACATCTTCAGAAAGTGCACAAACAGGTTGCTCCTTGAACATCCCTGAGCTGTTTATTAAAACAACAAAATGGACTAACACTAAAAACATACACATCTATGCTTTACATCTGCCAAATGTGAGCCCTTTTTACTGTAATTGATCCCTCCAGAGGCTGCATTTACATACCCTGCTTTATCAATATGTATGAAATACTGGGACAGAGGGAAGCTGTACTGCTCCATATAGAGCGTCCTCTTCCTTAAACTCTTTCATTTTGGGTCTCTTATGACCACGACGTCACGTTGTTGGCTAAGCCCGACTACGTGATTTGCTTCATTCTACTTTGAGTAAAAAAAAAAAAAAACCTGCAGCCAGATCCGCTGGTGTGCCGGTTTAACGTGAACAAGTGACATCGTGAACTGAACCAGACCGGGGGGTGACGGCATGTTTCATCACGTTACGTTTTTTTACAAGCAAGACTGAACTGTAACGGAGCATAACGTAACTTTAACGACAATACACAACCAAACACGTTAGCTAACGTGATATCAAGCTGACTAGCTTCCATTAAAAACAAGTTTGAGGAACATGAAGACGCTGATTGGCCAAGACTCGACTCGTCAAAGATCTTCTCTTTTTGAGAACATCACAACCTCAGCTTTTCTCGTGTCTCACTCCAATCGCAGAAACGCTAGCCGGCCAGTTGCTCTGCTCCGCTCTTTTTTTTCTTCTCCGCGACTTATTGCCCGGCGTAATAATCGCGCGACACAACAAATCGATAATGAAATTCGTTGCCAACACTTTTGATAATCGATTTTCATTGATTTTATCGATTCGTTGTTGCAGCCCTACTTCATAATGACATGAAACTATGAATTGTTGTCCACCATGTTACACCACTATGTTTCTAGAGTAGCCCCAAAACAATACAGCCTTTTTTACTTCCTGAAGGTCACTGTGGATCTGTGACACACTTGGCACTATTGAAAGACACTTAAGCCAACAATAACATTTATTGATTTACCTGGGACATTGTACATTCATCAGCGTTTCAGCTTCCACCTCTAGCCACGGTTAGCGAATGAGCAAATTAGTTAGAAATCAGCAACCAAATGTTTTTTAGTTTGTAAAAGTAGTGCCTGAGATGAGGTAGTATGATTTCTCATGATTATCAGTTTATGTTTAAATGTTAGGTAAAGTGTGTGTTGTGTCTCTGTCTTTAGGACAGGTCAGTGCGTGTGTGGCAGATGGACAGTGACAGTGGGCAGGTGCACTGTGTGGCTCAGGGCTCCAACCACACTAATGCTGTGGGCTCCATCACCTGCTCCAGGTAATACTCCTGCAAACACGCACGTGTTTCTTGTCACGTGCCGGCAGGAATTGGTCGTAAACTGAAGGACATTAATGAGTCTGTGTGACGATAATGATTCTCCATCTTTGTGTCCAGGATGAAAGCTTCTTTCATAGTGTCTGGCAGTCAGGACTGTACCCTGAAGGTGTGGGATCTACCGGAAGACTTGTCTACAACAGGAGCGGACATACATCAGCTGAGTCCCCGCGCCACAGAGAAGGCTCATGACAAGGTACGAGCGCAAAACTCTACACACAGTTCAGGAAGAAGAAAGGAGCAACGTTTAAACATCCTGCTCAATATTATTTCCAATGCATTTATCATTCATTAGATGTCATTAGAATACATTTGAGCAAGTCCCCTGATTATCTAATTCCAAAGATAAAAGTAAATTATAGCACCCTCATCACTTCTCCATTGATTTATTAAAATGGGGTCGATGTTTCGGTCTTGAGAAAGGTCCTTGTGCCTGATGAGTTGAATCCCGAGATGATGAGTGTGTGCGGAAATTGACGTTTTTCTTTGTGAACTGGATAGAAGTAAAAACAGCCACACTTTCAGTTGGCCGCAAATAAAAGTAGAAAAGTGCACTTAGTAGAGCTCAGGTGTCCAGATGTGTCAGCAATGACCACATTACATCAGACATGTCGTACACGACTGACACACAGCTCTCATTTTCTCGGCTCTGTACAGTTAAACTGCTGTTCATTGTATAATGCGTCATAGTGAATGTTTAACACTTCCAATGAACAGAAACTGTCAGTCTGTTGGCTCTGTTACCTGTATTATTTGTTATCTCTGTTAATCAAACACACTGCAGGACTCTGCTGCTCAGTGTTATTCAGCCTCCCTCTACCAGCCAGTTAAGAGTCGTAAGCAGTCGTCATTCAATGACGGTCCCCAAAAAATGTTCAACAATGTGAATCACTGCAACCACAAGAGGTCCTTGAGCTTATTTACATTCACATACAAAACCTTGCATGATACTATCCAAGTTTCTGAGGACAGGCAGGCGGACGCAGAGATTAGGGCTGCAGCAACGAACCGATAAAATCGATAAAAATCGATTATCAAAAGTGTTGGCAACGAATTTCATTATCGATTCAGTGTGTCGCGCGATTATTACGCCGGGCAATAAGTTGCGGAGAAGAAAAAAAAGAGCGCAGCAGAGCAACTGGCCGGCCAGCGTTTCTGAGATTGGAGTGAGACACGAGAAAAGCTGAGGTTGTGCTGTTCTCAAAAATAGAAGATCTTTGACAAGTCGAGTCTTGGCCAATCAGCGTCTTCATGTTGCTCAAACTTGTTTTTAATGGAAGCTAGTCAGCTTGCTATCGCGTTAGCTAACGTGTTTGTGTTGTGTATTGTCGTTAAAGTTACGTTATGTTCCGTTACAGTTCAGTCTTGCTTGTAAAAAAACGTAACGTGATGAAACATGCCGTCACCCCCCGGTCTGGTTCAGTTCACGATGTCACTCGTTAACGTTAAACCGGCACACCGGCGGATCTGGCTGCAGGTTTTTTTAAATTTTTTTACTCAAAGTAGAATGAAGCAAATCACGTAGTTGGGCTTAGCCAACAACGTGACGTCGTGGTCATAAGAGACCCAGAATGAAAGAGTTTAAGGAAGAGGACGCTCTATATGGAGCAGCACAGCTTCCCTCTGTCCCAGTATTTCATACATATTGATAACGCAGGGTATGTAAATGCAGCCTCTGGAGGGATCAATTACAGTAAAAAGGGCTCACATTTGGCAGATGTAAAGCATAGATGTGTATGTTTTTAGTGTTAGTCCATTTTGTTGTTTTAATTAACAGCTCAGGGATGTTCAAGGAGCAACCTGTTTGTGCACTTTCTGAAGATGTTTTGCACTGTCACTTCTGTTTTTAAATAAAGGGTTGAAAATGAACGCTTTTTTTAATAAAAACATTTTTTTATCCGATTAATCAAAAAAATAATCAACCGATTAATCGATTATTAAAATAATCGTTAGTTGCAGCCCTAGCGGAGATGCTCACACACTCAGGCACACATGACCAAATACATAATGTCCTGGCAGCGATAATAATGATAATTAAAATCAAATCCTGAGAGGTTAAACTAAGTACACAAATAAGGTGTATTTGGGTGTGTCTACCCATTTAATAAATGACGTATGATTGACAAAATGTCAAAATTTGTGCATTCATGATGTGGTTTTAGAACCGCAGCACGCATTGCTTAGATTTGCAAACGGTTGACTTTCGCGTCAGAGGTGACAACAATGAATTGGATGTTCAAACCTTGCGTCCTTGTTCAATCAAAACCAGCGGAAGTTTGAGAATACATTTTCTTTACAATTTTTATTTTGTATTTCCTGTTTTCTGCATAATGCATGCGCTGAAGAAAGAGTTTTGACACGTCCCGGCATTGTCATCAGGTCTTTCTGTCGTCTCATGTACTGACGTACTGCTAAGCCTTTTTTTCTCGGATATAGTGGAGGAAAGTCATTGTTAACATTTACTCACGGAACAAGAGCCCATCAGGTTACGGCTGGAATTTGGATGCATGACTGAGAGTGCAAAGTCTTTCCTCCCAGTGCAAATGTGTCAGATTTTCACAGATAGTCTGATTGTTCAGCAGGTAGATCTTGTCCTTTTTTTTAAATGCCAGTGTACATGCATATATTATTAAAAATAGCAGTATACTTTTGATCAGACTATTTAGTCCTTGCGCAGAAAGATATATAACTTTAGTGAGGATTATTTCCGTGTCTCTCTCACTCACTCACACACACACACACACACACACACACACACACACACACACACACACACACACACACACACACACTCGGTCTTCAGCCAGGTCTTTGTTCAAGTTAAGAGTCGCCTGCCATGCAAGGTGACACTTAACTTAAGGAAGTTCTGAAGATATTAGTTGCTGGAATGTCAAGTTTTCACACGCTATGATTTCCTGGTACATCATTAGGCAAGGCAAAGCAAGTTTATTTGTAGAGCACATTTCAACAACAAGGCGATTCAAAGTGCTTCACATAAAACCCTTAAAAGCATCAAAACATAATGCAGATTTAAAAACAGTTAAGAAAACATTAAAACAGTCAAAAAGCAAAATAAAAAATAAAAGTTGAAAAAGCAAAATAAAAGTTGAATAAAAGTTGCAGTGCAGTTTAAGAAATAAAATGCAGTAATGAGATGCAGTAATTGAATCTGGTTCAATTAAAGGCAGCAGCAAACAGAAAAGTCTTCAATGTGGACTTAAAGGAGCTGAGGGTCTCAGCAGACCTGCAGCTCTCAGGGACCTTGTTCCAGATATGTGGAGCAGAAAAGCTACAATACATTACATTTCATTTAGCTGACTCTTTTATCCAAAGCGACTTACATTTTTGCTCTATACACCGTAGACACAGCAACGGTGTAAGATACAACAATCTGTCCATCAGCAGGACTGTGTTACTTTACTAGTCTTTTGTTGTCATGTAACACATTCAGGCAGTGTCATGAAAGGACAGATTTGTGAGATTTGTATTTTATTTTATGCCTTTACCGTGTTGGAAAGAATATATATATTTTTTTTCCATCTTGTTTCTCAGCAAGGCTCCTTTTTGAAAACATTTGCAAATAGACAATTTTGCCTTTCGACCCAACATGATATTATCTTTGTTGCCTAAACCAAAGAAGATTTCTGGTAGAAAGCCCTGAAGGAAAACTTCTCATGTCCAATAAAGTTACTTCTCTCAAACTTTCATTTACTAAAATCTCATTAACTTGAAAAGGTTCATCCTCATCTCCTGCCCTTGCTTCCTCCAGGATGTAAACAGCGTGGCGGTGTCTCCCAACGACAAGCTGCTGGCTTCGGGGTCCCAGGACCGCACGGCCAAGCTGTGGTCGCTGGCGGGGGACGGGAACGTGGGCATGCTGGGCGTGTTTAGGGGCCACCGTCGCGGCGTCTGGGCCGTCTGCTTCTCTCCTATCGACCAAGTGCTGGCCTCGTCCTCCGCAGACGGCGCGACCAAACTGTGGAGCCTGCAAGACTTCACCTGCCTTAAGGTGAGCCACGAGAAGTGTGCATCTGCCACAGGGTGCCATTTACATTCTGTACATACTGTACAGACTGTGCAGTATGTGCCCTTCCTTGTCAGTGTCATTATAATGCAAATACATCACAGGTGATTTTCTCTTTGTTGTTGAGTTGTGAATTAGTTATTTTTCCATACCTGATTGTAATTGGGATATTTGTGTGGCTGTAAAGTAAAAATGATGTGATTTGTTGTTTGTTTCTCTGATTTTTATTTTAGACGTTTGAGGGTCACGATGCATCGGTTTTGAAGGTCGTCTTTGTGAGCCGAGGCACTCAGCTGCTCACCGGGTAACCTTCATGCAAAAAGTTTCTTTTCCTTTTTTTTCCCTTTTTCATTGCATTAACAGGTTTGTTTTGGAAACACTTTGCCGTGTCAATTCATTTTAACCCTCACTTTGAGCCTCACTTTGTGCTGTGCATCTGGAAAAGTGAGCTCCAAACCTTCATGTGTGCTTATGTTTGATCTGATTTTTCTATTTCTCTGACTTCCTGAACAAAAACTAGCTTTAGGCTCAAGTGGACTGTTCATATTAATAATTTTTTGTGATTTTTGAAAATTATATTAAATAGGAAAACACAACACGTAAACTGTAACTGTGTCCAATTCCCACACATTATGATTATTATTGAATAATCTTTATTGTAGACCGTTATTGCATTTAGTTTACAAGAAACCAACATCCTCATTAGAAGAGTATAAATATGGAGTATAATATATATAATATATGGAGTATATAATATAATAACTCAACTCTCCCAACTGGCGTTCTGTCCTCAGTGGCTCGGATGGTTTAGTGAAGCTGTGGACCATAAAGACCAACGAGTGTGTAAAGACGCTGGACGCCCACCAGGACAAAGTGTGGGGTCTCCACGCCAACCGCAAAGATGACAAGATGGTGACTGGTTCAGCCGACTCCAACATCACCGTGTGGGTGGTAAGTGTGACGCGATTGATCACCTGAACGCGAACGTAGAGAGAATGAAGCTGCATCGATTAGCAGTTAAAAAATAGTTGTTCTCGTCTTCATTCAAAACTATCCTAATAATACTGATAAATCACTAAATATAAGCAAGACAAAACAATGACCTTTAATCACTCGACAGGGCACTCTGGCTCGTTCGGTCAGTATTTGCATCCAGCTAGAACGGAGGTGACATCAGCTATATATTTGGGTCTTTGTGTATCTCACCTTCTGCGGCAACCTTTTGCTAAATATTTTGTCCACATCTTAGCTAGTTGGTTATTTTTAGCTGACCTTTAACTCTTAACTGTGATCTTTCTCGGGGAGGGAACATGGGGGAATTTCCGCTGCAGGAATCAATGTATATCCACAAAAATGTTGTCTTTTGTCAACTGCTAGGATGTGACTGAGGTGGAGCTGGCGGAGGAGCAGGCCAAGCAGGAGGATCAGATACTTAAGTACGCTACACACAACATACATTTGATCAGAGGCAACAGCATCGGCTGATGTCATTCGGCACTACATCCTCTGACTGAACACACAAACTGAAGTGGTGCACAAACAAAGTCTGGTCATCTTTGGTCCGCCTTGTTGTGACATCATGTCGCCTGATAATTAAACAGACTGTGATAGGTGGACGTAACCCTCACTGGGTCACAGGTCAGGCGTGGCTTTGTGTGTTTATGTTCTATATAGAAGGAGGAAACTTCAGGTCTCAGACAATTGATTATGTTCAATTTCAATACAATTCAATGCATTTTGTCTAGCCCAAAATTACAAATTTGCCTCAGAGGGCTTTACAATCTGTACACATACGACATCCTCACCTCAGGAAAAGAATCCCTCCAAAAATATGTTTTTAATGAATGTATATGTTGACTTACAGATGGACTCAGACATAAGTGTTCACGTTGACTCCATCATGGGAAACAAATCGATTATTATCAGGCAGGATTTCTTGTAGTAAAATATTTTGGAATGCTTTGTTATTGTAGTGAAAGAAGTCGATTTCGTCAAGACATTTTTATGTGAAAAGTAAATGTTTTTTTCGTACATTTCACTTTAGTGTATTTCATGTTAAAGTTGAATCCACACAAAGGGCTTGAACATCCAGGTAATGCGATTTTATATCTCGTCTGTCAAACCTTTTAAATGTTAGTATAGACTTTCGGTCCACAGTCGAGGAACTACATTTTAGTTTAGTTGTGTTTCATTTCCGGGGACATTTACCATTGAGCTAATTTGCCGTGAACATTGAGGAACAAACATTTTAGTATGTGCTTATTTATGAAACTGTGTGTTTGTGTGCTTCTTGTGTCTGAAGGCAGCAGGAGTTGTCCAACCTGCTCCATGAGAAGAAGTACCTGAAGGCCCTGGGTCTCGCTATCTCACTGGACCAGCCCCGCACTGTGCTTACTGTGATTAAAGGTACTTTGTGCTACAACTCTTTTTGCGCAATTATGGTGACACTTCAGTACTGAAGGAAAGATTGATGCTTTAAACCTTCCGCAAACCTACCGAAACTGTCGTGATATTTTGTCATCAACACAATGGTAGATGACACAAGAACAACTAGTTCCCTGGATGTATCACAAACCGGATTCATTATTACAATTAGTGTTGCATAACTTATTTTTATTGTTGACACTTTAGCATTGGAAAGTGAAATGCAGTTTAAATCGCATTATAGTAGGAAACATTTTACCATGAATCCAGAATCTTCCCTTTTTTTTTTTATACCTTTACATATTAATGAGAGATACAAGCAATAATAACACTTGACGTTACGCTACAAGTGGAGGACAGACATCAATCATGTGCAGTCCTGGAGAGGGCGGATCAGTAAGCATGTCATTCAGTAGATGCCAAACAAAAGGCAGACACATTCCTAGTTCTCTAGAATAATCCAAAGTGGCATCACACCTAGTTATGAAAGAATATGAGTTCAGCCAATCTCAGCTGTGCACATGTGGATTTTCCTGAAAGTATGTGTCACAGTTTCCACCCACCAATGTTAATTTTATAATTATATATAATAAATAAATGTGAGATGTTTATCTTTTGAAAAGGAAGATGTGCCATTGCTAATCCAAAGGCTCTTAAATGCTTTATGTTTTCAGTGAAAAAACTCCGTAAACAAACTAAAGAACAAAAATATAGCCACACAAATCTTTCATTTAGACTTTCTTCATTCATTTTACATGGGCACCATTCATAATGTGACACAATACATATGTGGACATTAAATATGATGAACAAATATGCCCCAAAAGCTGACTGTTTGATGTCTCTGACATGTTGTTCTCTCTTGCTTCTAGCGATCCGTCAGGTGGAGAATAGCCACGAGCTGTTGGAGAAGACCGTCCTGAAACTACGAGTTGATCAGAAAGGTAAAGGATGAATGATGTCCGTAAACCTTCTTATGATGGAATACATAAACGACAAAGGGAAATAAATGTTTTGAAGAAGAAGAAGAAGTTAAAAAAGAGTAAAACTAATGAAGTCTGACTTCAACCTCACTCAGAGTCGCTCCTGCGCTACTGTGCTGTGTGGAACACCAACGCCAGAAACTGTCAGGATGCCCAGGCCGTCCTACAGGTGCTCCTCACACACCTGCCGCCTGAGGAGCTGCTGAAATACCAGGGCGCCCGAGCCCACCTCGAGGGACTCATCCCATACACAGGTCAGCTGTGTGTGCGCGCGTGTGCGTGTGCGTGTGCGCGTGCGCGTGCGTGCGTGCGTCTAATTGAGACAAACTGATTGTAAAAGACACACAGTATGGAAGTGTACGTGAACACGGTTCCTCTCCAGACATCATGAGACAAAAGCTAAACTGAACTAAATAACTCTCCGTGCCAAGGTGATTTCAAATAATAATTTAAATACTCAAATGATGCAATCATCTTACTTACAAACCTGCCTGACCCTCCTTTATTAGATAGGTGTGTCATTATTAGGCACACCTACACAAGATACACCGAGTACATTATAGTTTATTAGCATCATTAGTGATGTAAACATGAAAGTGTTGTATAGAAGCGATCAAGCCTAATTTCCCTGATACCCATCTCGTCATTGCTGTTAAAGCTCCGGTTCCTAAATTCACATGTGAGCTGAAATGAATGGCTGTTTACTCGTTCCCCCACAGAGAGACACATGCAGAGGATTGGCAATCTACTGCAGGCGTCCATGTTCTTGAACTACATGTGGCAGAAGATGAGAGTGGCCGGAGCACCATCCAGGTGAGGTTGAAGGCGAAAGCGGCGCTCGGGGCTGCGCTAATGGGGGCCATGTTGTTTCTGGTACCGGTGAGACATTAAGATGCGAAGTTGGAGTAACAGATTATTTCACCAAAAGGCCTTTCTGACGCTCGAACACTGTGCAGCCGTTTATACAATGAGACCAGTGTTTTTTTTGCTAGAGCGCTGTGCTTTGACACCCTCTGTGCACTGACAGACGGTCTCTATTTAGAGCCTCACACGCTTTATTGAACCTCTTTCTCACAGACTGGCGCTCAGTAACTTCCTTAGCCTTCTCCACTGAGTACAGCAAAAAGAGCAATCAGTTCTGCAAAACTCTGTTACCTCTGTTCGGTAACTAAATAGTGTCACCATGTGTGTCCAATATGACATGTATGTGGTTGAGCTAGTCAAGGTCTCCAACAAACACAATGTCCGATGTCTTGTTTCTGTCTCGCATGAATACAGAAGAGGGAAAGGTTGCAGAGCAGCATTCTCTATCGAGTATATCCAAGTTGAGTTCAGTGAAAGGTGAAACTAATTCAGTGATACTGAGTGGAAATGATAGAGGCAAATGGAAAAGTTATGAAAGCATTCATGCAGCTTATGACTCTAATTATTGTTGTTATATCCTTTCTAGCATGGGCCAAGATGAAGAAATGGATACCACTCCTCTTGCACAGCCTTTCTTTATGATTGAAAAGGAGAAAGGAATGGAATGTGGCGATGAGGAGAAACAAGATGGCAATGAGAGTGATTGCGAAAAAGGTGACGATCCAAATTGCCCAGTTAAAGAAAAAGAGGAGAAGGAGGACGATGAAGTCAGTGCCTCAAAGAAAGCCTCCACCAACGACGGGCTAGTAGAAAACGGAGGGAGCACCAAAACAAATGGTAACCACCACTCTGAAAGTGAGGAGAGCTCAGATGAGGAAGACCTGGAAGAAGATCAAACGGTGAGAGTGATGAAATGTCTCCCGGTTTCCTCCGTTCTACAAGGCCAGACTTTCGCCAGCTGACGGGGATCTCTGAGCTCTTAACGGGCGGCTCACTCCCTAAAGGGTTGTCCTAGCACAGATCATTAAGTGGAGTGATACGCTGACTGTGTGGCAGTGACAGGCGAGACAGGTGTGGAGTGATGATGATAATGAAACAGATAATAGGCCTCTTTGTACATTCCCCGTCTCCGCAGCTCGTAAACAGTTTCAGGTTGTTTTTGCCAGTAATTTGATTGTGTGTCAGTTTTGAGTTTGAGCAAAAATAAAAAAATAAACTTAACCAACCTGATTTCCTCAAACAAAGTGGACATTTTGGAGGGAAACAGGAGTGAATGAAGAGAGACTGAGCTGCATGAACATTCAGGCCGTGGTTCTCTTCCCCCACTGTAGACACCAGCTGCATCCTTTGTCTCCTTCTGCCATGCGAGTCGTCCTGATCTACCGGTTCAACCACAACACAGGTGGCTTTACATTACAAGCATAGGGTTTTTTTTTATATTCAATGACTACAAATGTTTAATAAATGAATCAAATCTGTTCTCTGTGATTTAACAAGTGTTTAATGTAATGCACCATATTATTCATGAAAGGTAAACGTTAGTGCTGAGTGGAACTCTGTTTGTTGAGGTTTGGGCTTTCGTGGGAGCGTAGCTCAGTAAAGCTCAGGTGGGGCTGGTTAGGAAGATATTTTTGCCCCAATCAAACAAAGGTATGCATGCTTTGGAGTAAACAGTTGAGACTAGTGAATGACTTAATGGCCCATTATCCAAACCTTTACCAAGACGCAAATGTAATCTGAGACGTGATTAGATTCCAATTAGCAAAACATGTATTTGATGTGTTTGTTGTCCAGCCTTTCTAAATGTTTTTTAACAAGTTTGGATAATGTATATAAAGATTACTACAAGACAAACTGACAATGTTCTACTAGTTGTAACCATTAATCTGCTCTTAACTGAGCACTACTGTAGAGGTGAAACAGTTAATCCATCAACAAAATGAATCTTAAATTAAATGTCCCAACATCTAACTTGTGATGCGACTGAAAACAACAATTAAAATCAAGACATTTGATGATGAAATAAAGTTGGGGGAAAAAATGTTTTATTTACTTCAGTAACATGTGAATACATAGAATTTACATGGACAGACTTTGTAGTGTATACTTAGTGAGATTTACCCACATCCCATTTGTCGAGTTGAGTTTGCTTTTCACAGGCTTTAGCCGGAACTGAAACAACCTGCATGCTCGTTTAGACAAACATTTACTTTTGCTGCCCTCACAAAGACAGTCAAAATGCATATAAGGCACAACACTAGGTTTCCAGTATGGAAAATAAATGAGCATTCGAAAAAGATGGTGAGTTTAGTGATTAAGCTTGTTTATATGTTACTTGACTACTCTGCAACTCATTAGTTCAATTTCTGCAGTTTCATTTCCCAATTGCATTGTGATTAGCAGAACTACATCCTTGAGCCACAGCAGAGATAAAGATCCTTGATAATGAAGATAAAACTGCCCATCAGTGTTCACTTCAGCAGCTAATTATCTCTGTTTGAGTGGGTGACATTCTGTCTTTGGTTGCGTTCTTGCGGGTGACGGTGGTGCACCGGGTGAGGATCTCCCGAGCCTTCGGTCTGGGTGGCACCTTTGGTGCCGCCGGGCCCTTGTAGAGGTTGGGGTCGGAGACACTGGGGATCATTCTCCCCTCTGTGATGCTCGTCGGGCTCAAGCGGTTGCTCTGCACAGGAGGAGGCGTACGGCTGAGACGCAGCTGGTCCTCGTTGTAGCTTTTGCTCAGGTTGAAGGACACGGAGCTCGTCCAGGAAGAATTAAGGTCATCGCTGAAGTCGCTGTCGCTCGAAAAGCTTCCCTGGCTATCTTGTCTCGAGCTCATGCCACGCAGCTCCTCTTCTCCGTCCATCTCCACCATGATCGTGGGTGGAGGGTCGGACTTTGTGGGCGAGGTGGCAACGTTGGCAGCAGTGGCAACGGTGTGAGCTGCAGGCCGAGAGGGACGTTGTTCAGACTGGCTGTTGAAAGAGTGAGATCGCTTTTTCTGTGGGAGCAGGTTAGGTGTTGAAGACCTGATGGGTAGCTGCAGCAGGGTTCCTTGCGACAGGCTGAGCTGATTGGACTGCAGCCCCAAGGTTGGGGAAGGAATTTGGTTTGGAGAGGGGTTTGGGGAGGAGGACCGGCGAGCCTGATGGTTGGCTGTCATGCGGACATGAGGGTTGTTGTAAGGCTGCAGGTACATGGCGGGGATGTAGCCTGCTTTGCTGTTGTACCTGTTAAACGACAAAGACGAGAAGGCTGTAGGAATGTTGTTGCGACATGCGAGCTTTTGTGCCGCTGGAATGTTCTTTACAAGATTAAGCCTCAGTGTTAAATACCTGATGAGCCACCAGCCGTTGGCAGACTTCTGCAGGATCTCAACCACTGAACCGATGGCCACGGTTATCTCGTCGTCCTTGGTGGCCTTGTAGTTCTTGACTGCAGTGTACAGCGCTCCTGAGGGAAAGGCGGGGGCTTTAATACATAACATCGTAGCATCGTGACTGACATTAATCCACTGAGGAATTTGAAACGGGCGTGCATTGTTTATATAAATAAGCCCAGCGTTAATTACCTAATATCTTGAGCATTAAGTAAGTGAACCGGCATCTGTGCACATACCTCGTTCAGGCATCCCATCTATGTCATCTTCATCTTCATCATCTTCATCATCATCAAGGCTCTCCAGGTAGGGGGCAGGGAACCAGGCCATCTTCTTGTCTTCGTTTTCCACAAGCCACCACCCTGAACCAACACAACCACATGTTACACAACATGCATCGGCGCCATTGGGTCGATGAGGTCAAACCCGTAACGGGACACTGGGAGCACCGAAGCTCGCTCACCTGCTTGGTCTTTGATGAGCACGTCTACTTTTTCGTCCAACGCCACTTTGAAAGGTTTGTTCTTGGTGTCCTTGGTCTCGTAAGGGGCCACGCATCTGTACGTCTCCGTGACGAACGGCTGGGTCACGTTTCCACCTTTGACCTCTCCGGCAATGGGGCTGACTTCATCGTCTGATGGCAAGATCATGATGCTGAGGAGGACGGTCGCGGGTTAATTTAGAGATACATTTCTCTTCAGAAAAACACAGAGGAGCTCATGCCCAAATCTAATCCCAACTCGGTTTTGCAGAGATTGCAGAGAAACTCACATTGTCTTTTTTCCCAATCCTTTTACATGTTTATGCAAAAAATAATATGCAGTAATCTTGTACTACCAGTGTTAAGGAAAACCAGGAAGAATAAGAAGTACATTTACAAATAATTGTTTCCTTATTTTCATGCATGTTTGATAGAATTTGCTTTAATGGATAATTTAGTGTTTAGTGTTTGCTCTGGGCTCAATGGCCTCAAAAAGACAAAAGTGCATTCCCACACAAAATGATGTATTTTAATGTACTATACATATCCTCAGCCTACCTGTTCTTGGCAAACTCCGGCTGCAGGTCCTCATCTTTGGGGTGGAAGAACTGGATGAGGTCTGCAGACTGACAGACCTGCGGGTTGCAGCTCAGAAGTTCATTGCAATATTTCTGCAAGAACTTGAGGCGCTGTAGGGACTTGGTTGGACCTTTATTCGCCGTGCCAGCAGTCACCCTTTTGTCTGAAAGCACACGGGACGCTCAGGAAGTCAGAATCCAAACAGCCTGTAATGCACTTTGTAACTCGCACAAGCTGCAGCTGTAATTCACCAACACGTACCTCGAAACTTGGGAAGGATTCTGTCGGATTTTTTCATGTTGTTTGCCGTTGGGAATGCTTTCTTCAGTTGTTTCTGTCAGAATAAATTGGTAACACAACTGTTATTACTAACCAACAACCGCACAAACGCACAGAGGAGCTGTAGCATTTTACACTTACGTGCACTTTCTTGAAATCCGCATAAGTCCTGTAAACTACAATCTCGTTCTGGTCCGACCAAAGCACGGAGGTCATATACATCTGGGGGGAAAAAAAGAATTATGGTAAATTAATCACACTGAGAAAAGCAGATTTTGAATGTGGCACCTCCTTAAAAATGTGGAAAAAAAAAGAAGAAACATCTCCATATGCGCTTACTTTGCACTTCTCCTTGTGCAGCACTCCGATTAAACTGACGCTGAAGGGATAGCGCTCCATGATGAGTCGACAGAGACGTGTGTGTTGGAAGCGGTATGAATCCTCTCAGCCTCGCTCTGGTTTGGTGACTGAAGCAGAGACGCTCTGCAGGTGTGTTTATATCTGCGCCTCCACCGGAGTTGCGGGTGTTGCGTCAGACGCGTAGACGATACGTCCTCGTCACTGGGACAATCCAAAAGACGCACACGCACTCGCGCGCGCACACACACACACACACACACACACACACACACACACACACACACACACACACACACACACACACACACACACACACACACACACACACACACGCACGCACACACACATGCAGGTTACTGCAGAAAGCTATAACTCGGTTACTTATTCGATGTAAAAACAGTTCTATGTTATATACAATGCAAATTATAATACTGCGTCAATAAATAACTTCATAATTGCACCATTTGCTGATTTATAATATTGTAACAAAGTTTCAGTATATCTTATCCTTTTTAAAATGCCAGCGTACATGCATATATTATGAAGAATTGCAGTATACTTTTGATCGGATTATTTAGTCCTTACTCAGAAAGATACATCACTTTAGTGAGGATTCTTTCCGTCTCTCAGACACACACACACACACACACACACACACACACACACACACACACACACACACACACACACACACACACACACACACACACACAATCACACACAATATGCTGGAAAGTTCAACGTCTCACAACAACAGGGGTGTCACAAACAGGTTAAGCCTTTATCTTTTATTTTAGGATTCCTGGACTCATTCTCTGAAAAAGATCTTCAGTCCGTTCAACCTGTGCTCTTGCGCTATTTATTGGTGCTTCTTTCTGTGTATAATAAATATCTCTATGTTACTGTTTATGTTGTGTCATGGTAGAAGGATAAAGTCAGTAAAAATAAATCACTTTTTTCTTTGTCTACATCATTTAATTCTACTTTTCTTTATTGCCCTTCTCATATATGCTTTATATGAAACATCGGACACACATTGAGAAGGGCATATTTCTTCCTTTTCAAAATTAAATAAATATTCTTGTTGACCCCTGTATCTGAACAGCACTCATCTAACTCTAACACACACACACACACACACACACACACACACACACACACACACACACACACACACACACACACACACACACACACACACACACGTACACACGTCTGTATCCCATTTCATTAAGTCTATGATAGTGATTACCAAGCCAGCATTGTTAAAGCCAGATGAGGAAGTTATTGCCCATATCATGTTTTTTTTCACATTTCTTTCTAAAACCTGTTTCCTTCCCTCTATGTTTCCTGCAGCACGTACACCAAACATGAGTCACTTTTACGGAGCATTGACTTTTTTTTCTTAATGGTGAGTAATCATCAGCCTGACGGTAACCATGCAAAGGAACTCCCAAAACAAAACATACTCTTCACCTTTAGAAAACAAAACCATGTATTGTTTCTCATATAAGTATTTTTGGAACAACGCTGCACACAAAACTATTTTGTGTGAATTCAACCTGATCATAAAGGAATGAAGGTGACTGATGGTTTATGGAGATTAAACTTCAGAGCTTTGATCTATTCACTGACTCCGTATGCAGGCAACGGGCTGCCCGATGCTTTCTTTCACACCACTTGTTGATTTACTTATTTGCACCGCCACTGTGTCAGACAATACAAAGTTGGCCACGCATCATGTGACCTTAACTGCTGCAGAAGGCTGAGATGTTTGGAAAGTTCAGAGCCTGAGGAGTGCTTGAGAGAGAGAGAGAAGGACTCAAACCCGTTAGTTGTCCACTACTGACATCTAGTGCCGGCTGCTGTGACCTCCGTGGTCTGAACTCCTGTTCTGCTAGTTAAACTAAACTTTGAGCCTCAAGGTCAAATGCACACATCACCACACGACTGCAAGGTCGACCCTCCACTATAGGACTCATTCCGTTGCAGCTTCTCCAGTTTCTTTTTTATCAACATTTTTTCTGTTTTTTTTGTTTGCTCCATTGTCTATTTTTTGCTTTGTTATGTTTGTCTCTGTCATACAAAGTCAGATACTTGGGTCACATCATCAGGAATGACCTAAGCGATGATGACGATGGGCAGCGGCAGTGTTTCAAACTTTATGCACAAGCCAATATGTTGGCACGTAAATTTCACATGTGTACAGAGGATGTTAAAACTGCTCTCTTTAGAGCCTACTGTACCCCTCTCTATACAGCCCCTGTATGCTATAGTAAGGCAAAAATAACAAAAATTCAGGTGGCATTTAATGATGCTTTCAGAATCTTACTCAAGCTTCCCAGATGGACCAGTGAAAGTCATGTTTGTGACCCGTAATGTTCCCATTTTCCATGCTGTGCTTTACAAATTTACATGTAGATTAAATGACTCAGAAAATGAAATCATAAAAGCCTTAACTGAGCCAACACAGAGTGATACGAGGTATTTTTAACTGCAATGATTCTACCCGTGTCCTCATATTGTATTGTATAGTATTTCATATATTGTTGTTGTATTTGTGTGTTTTTTTGCTTATGGACCTATGAGTATGAATTAAAAGGAATATATATATATATATATATATATATATATATAGCACTATATGCAATTAAAGTATTATTATCTCTCTCCCAAATGTTTCCCGACTCCTTCTGCACTGTCAAATGAATTATAGTAATAAATAAATACAATAAAATTACATACGACGAGGTATGAAATAATTCACTCTTTATTTCCCCTCACGCAATGAGGCTGATTTATCATACATCTTTAAATCAAGTGTATTCAGTCAAGACTTGTAATAACACACTCACAAATAAACATCTGTTTCTTACATTGCACATTTTCATTCTGTTAAATGATTGATAAAAAAAAACAGCAATTATTTTTTAAATCGGATTGCAACACTTTCAATCCACAAAAATACAAAAAAAAGGATTATTCCCACAGCCCATCGAATCCCCTGGTCATGCAGCAGCGACCGAGCCAGCTGAAAGCCTAAAAGCAACACAGGCAGGCGGAGTACATGCACGCTTTGATGCGACCCCTTCCACGATCCTCAGGCGGTGGATACAAACTTCTCAAACACGGAAATATACTTTCACGATTTTTTCTCTCCAAATAAAACATGACTAACCTAATCATTTGTCTTTTTGAAATAAAAAAGATTTATGGACATTTAAAATTTTAAGGCAGCAGGTTTTTTTTCTTCCCTTAAGCATCAAAGGAGTTGATAATCTTCCTACTTTACTTTTCTCCATGAGTCACAAAAAGTGCTTTTTGACAGAATATTTTTCACTGAGGACGGAACGGTAACACATTGGAGATGGGCATGTTGTGTGGAGCTTTTTTTGTTACGTTCAACTGTTGCGTCTTCCTCATTCAGCCACGTTTAACCGCTTCTAAAGATGGAAATAATTTTTAAAAGGATGAATGTGACCAGAACTAAAGACAACTAAGATTTTATCCACAGACTGTATTGAAGATTAACATTCAAATCACAGCATTGTTTTGTCATCACATCTTAACATTTTCAGTCAGTTCAGTCAGTCTAACTCCACATGTGCCACATTTGTCGATACCTAAGATACAATTTATTCATTTTTTAAACTAACAGAGTTGGAATGTACGGTCACATATCTGAGCTTCAAATGCTGGTTACTATTATTAAATCTTTTTATCAGTCTTGTTTTTCTTCTGCAGTTCTACTATAAATAGAAGGAAGCTAAATTGTCTGGAAATAAAAACAAGTCATGCGCTCTTAGAAAGCCGACCTATTGATGACCTTTGGCTTGCATAGAGAAACGTTGACATGAAGCCACTTGAAGACTTCATGTTGCGTTTGAAAAAGCAGCAGCTTGGAAATGAATGGTTGTTGGTTATTAACCTGTTGGAGGTCATCGTCGCTGTGATCCAAACTCGTTGGTTTCAACACGTATTGCCCAAAAAACGCCATCCCTGAACGCCTGATCCACAACTTACAGTCTTAAAGACCTTGCATAAAAAGTAGACCACTGCTCATCATTGCTACTCTCTACAACCGTTTGGCAAAAAAAACAAAAAAACACAACTATCATACTCTGCACTAAACACTGCAGGGGTGTCAAAGTGATGTTAGATGATTTAAATTAAGCTTTACTGAACAAACACACACCCTTTATACTCATTTCTTTTGTCACTCCTCGCTAAAAGGCAATTGTGATTCTCCACTGAAGGAAAACAGGAACATATTTCGATGTCCGACAACAGGAAGACAGATCCTTTACGAGCGCAAATAAATCAGGTGGCACAAATTAAAAGACAGACCAAAATACCATAAAAAAAAAAAGAAATCTGAGGTAAACATGAGGCTCTACAGTGACCGCAAGAACCGGCCGTCCTCCACTGATCTTTCTCTCGTCCTTCTCTGTGCCTTCGTTCCGTCAGTCCACCACAGGAGAGTCTGACAGCGTTTTCTGTTCCTGCAGGAAGGGAACCGGGTCCGCTCCGATCTCGGCACTAAAGGACTCTCTGTTGTTCCCGTCCCGTTGAACCACAGAGCCGCATGAACTGTCCCCTCCTCGACTCGGTACTCCGGTGTGCGTTTGTCACCGAAACTCATAAATAGGCATACTGTGCTCTCGAACGTGGTTTAGGTTTAAAGACTGGTACCTACGGAGGCAAGTAGAAAAGAGGATTGAGAGTCATGTCGGCAAAAGAAACGGACACTAATGTGGCAAAAGAGATTGTCTCAGTTTGTAATGTTTGGTCGTTACCATTCTGAGCTCCGATGGTAATAATAGCCCTCAATAGTGGCGGTGGACTTCTGGAAACAGATGTAATAGAAGCCAGCGAAGGAGGCACCGCTAATGTCTTTGATTGTGTGGTCTGGGACTAAAAACTGCTCCTGAGGGTGCAGAACAAAAAAAAGAAAAGAAAAAGAGTGAAGGTTAGAGCTGTAAGCCAAAACAAGGACAGAAAGAGAGATTTTGTAAGAGGATGTACAAACCTTCCACCTCATGAAGACATAATCACTGTTGTCCAACATTTCGTAGTCAAAGTCGTCCGAGTTGAAGCTTTTGGCATATTTGTAAAAAGGCTGGAACTTGCCCTGGTAAGAGTTCATAAAATACTGATAAGAAAATAGAAACTACGGAGAGGATGACAAGACAACTACTTTTCGGTTATCATGACTATATGCTTATAAATATACAGAGATGTCCGTTGTTTCTTAACATAAACTCCATCTATTGTTCGTCGAGAGACAGCCAAACAAAATTGAAAAGACGAAACATAATATTTTTTACAATTAATGGTCTTTTCTGGAAGACGTAAGAATACAAAGTGTCAGTGAACTGGTTAGATGAAGAACAGTCGGCTCAATTGGTTAGTAATCAACCTAAATACAAGTCAAACCGGACATACCCAGTGCTTTCGGTCCACGTCCTCATCTGCGTCCCACTTCCTGGTTAAAAAAGGCCTTTTTAGACTGATAATTTCACCAGCAAAAAACGTCGTGAGAGTCGGATACTCCTATCAAGACAGGAAAGAGAAAGTGGACACATTTATTGTGGTTCAGCATTGCTTCAAAAGTCTATGCCTACAAACCATATTTTTTGAAATCCTTTCAAGGTGCTTCGTCCATCACTGTGCAACATGAGGATAATTTAAATTTTCTGAATTTTACGAGACTTTGAACTAAGAAATTACACTAAGGGATGCAACAGTTTTACAGATTTAATAGCGGTTTTCCCACGTTTTAAATATCTAGATTTTAAAATAAACTTATACTGTGCTACAAGTCACACATTGTGGAGACTCTTCATCATTATGCATGTTGACTTACAATTTTCTCTCAAACAACTTGCAAGTTTAAATATGACTTCTTGCCACTCGTTTACTTTACAATGCCACAGAAAGTAAAAAAAAAACTCACTACTGGAACCTGCTGACCTTTTGCCCTCAATATAGTGTATGATGTAATGAGTATACAGTTGACACACTTAAACTACCAACTATAGTGCAAACCTGAAATGAGGTTAATTCTAGTCGGACCACAATACCTCTAAACTTTTTTTTGTTTACAGTCAGCCTGCATAAAGCAAGCAGAAACCAGTTCCCACTCGCTTAAATGTAAAAACCAGTCAGTGCTCAGAATAAAAGGTCAGTCTTACTACCTGTGAACTAGTTTCAAAGCTCACCTCAGTCAAACCTTTGATCTTCAGGTATCCACACAAATACGAGTCCGCCACAGTCACATGCTGCAAACACATTGAGGGAAAATATCGTCATGCATCTCAAGTGGCCTGAAACCACAGGTACAAAAATAGTTATTCTTTTTAATGATTTTTTTTTTTAAAGCGCAAGAGGGGTCGAAGAGAGACAGCCCGTACAAAGTGGGTTTGCAGTCAGACATGACATGTTCTGTCAGTAAGGCAGCTGACATTGCTGTCAAAGTCAATTCTACTAGATTAATTCCACTCATTTATGCTGCTAGTTGCACAAGATGCTAACGTGTAGGTTTGGCTGGTATGTGGAGCGTCACTGCAGAATAGACTATAACGTTAATGGATTAAATTAGGTCAAAATGATGTCACAGTAGAAACAGTCAATTAGTAATAAATTGGGTCCGCGGACTGAATGACAACCATAAAAACATTTTCACGAGCTAACGTCAGCTAAGTTAGCAACTACTGCTACACATATGCTGACTTTGCAATGTATGTAACAAACTGACGTTAACGGACAAGTGAACGTCAATAACGATTTACCTGCAAAACAACCTCCACGTCGTAGGAGTTGCCTTTGCTCTTCTGATAACCCCGAAACTGTGAGCCGCTGTATAGCAGCGAGCTGGCTACCCCCGGCTGGAGGGTGTTGATCGGGGCAGGGGGAACAAGCGAGGCCGAGGATGGGCAGGCCGCGCCGGTGGTACTGAGGCACTCTGCTCGGACAGGCATGATGAGCGCTAACGTGTCGCCGTCAGCGACCGTCATTAACTTTATGGCTCAGAGCACCAGCGCTGGACAGAGGACGGGTCCTGACGGAGGGTCTATCAAATCCCCCGAGCGCCCCAAAACTTTGCCCAATCGTGTAAGCTGTCCATGGACCGACTGCCGAGGAGGGACTCACTCTGCAACGTTTCACTTCAGACTCCAACTACCGTGGAGTGCATTGGCTGGAAACTGGTGCTTGGCCTGAGCTACGCTCGTATTGGTTAATGTACTCCGAGTGCATTCTGGGAGTTGTATTCACAGCACAACCAGAGCCGTGCCGAGGGGAGGACCGCGTCAACGTCAAAAGTTCAAAACGCTGAACGATTGTCACGTGACTCACGAAGACTTCAGCTAGTTCCAGGAAGTAGCAGTACTAGTAATTTGCTTGTGTGATTATTGGTACAATTCTGTCGAGACTGAATTGAGATTTTGGATAAATAGTAGTCAATTTACAATAATTTATTAAAACAGATTTTTTTAAACTGTAAGAGCTTGTCAGTTACCTGCCTTGTTGACATATTTTAGGCCAAAGTTCCCTTGTTTAAAGGAACAGAGTGAGATTTAGGGACATTTAGCAGTGAGGTTGCAGATTGCAAGCATAAATAGTACTCAATTTACAATAATTTATTAAAACAGATTTTTTAAAACTGTAAGAGCCTGTCAGTTACCTGCCTTGTTGACATATTTTAGGCCAAAGTTCCCTTGTTTAAAGGAACAGAGTGAGATTTAGGGACATTTAGCAGTGAGGTTGCAGATTGCAAGCAACAACAAACCCCTCCATTCATCCCTCCCTTTCCAAAAGTGTCAGAGAACTATGGTGGCCCTCTGGTCAATATATAGGTATCTCTATGATGTTATTACTACAATGAGCGACTCCTATCAATACTTATCAAATAACTGCTTTTAAAAACACATATAGAATTCTAAAACCAAATACTCTCAGAACAGAAAAATGGCAAGTTTTCTTGTTGTGCTTGTGTAAACATAGCGGTGGTGGATAAGGGACTGCGGACAAAGCCAATTTAATTGTTAAACAAATGTATTAATCAAATATCTGCTTTTTACTTGCAAATGTTTAATTACACTAACAGTAACGAGCGAAGGCAGCTGGGAGAGCTTGTCCTGCAGCAGAGACGGGATGATGGTGTTAAAGGCGGAGCTGCAACAGAATCCACAAACAGAATCCTGGCATAGCTTCCTGAGGAGTCCAGATGCTGGAGTATGAAGTGGAGGTCCTGTGTCTACAGACCTGTTGGCTCTGTAGGCAGAAGGGTTCAAGAGTGGGCTATGAGGGTTTTGAGGTGGGACAGAACAAGGCGCTACAAAGACTTCATCACCATGAGTTAGGGCGACAGGCCTGTAGGGATAAAATCCTGTGATCCTTGTTTTTTTTGGGGACAGGGTTGTGGGTGGAGGCCTTGAAGCAAGCTGGTATGTGGCATGTCTCCAGTAAGGGTGTTGAAAATGTCTGTGAACCAAGGAAACAGCTGATCAGCTTCATGGTGGAAGGAGAGACTTAATTAGCTTATTTTATCATTTAATTTTTATCATTTAATTTCCAAAAACACATATTGTATATTTTTATTTTCGGCTTTTGGTCTGCACTCTGTGCAGAGTTGCTTTTGATGTTATTCTTACTATAGGTGTACCACATTGATCCTAAGCATGTGGAAGCAGGGGAACAAGGGAAGACACTGAAACAATATAAAGATCATTGAAAAACATTTTTCAACCTAAAAAATATGCCGCAAGAAACAGATAAACAATTATAATTATTATGTTTTTATTGTGTACAAATGAAATTCTAAAAGACAAATATGTTTTACTTTAATTTGGTAAAGTTGTTCAGTCGGGTTGAATACATGTCTTGTTCCATTTTATTAAACCAAATACATAGACAAACTTTGCGGGGTAAAATGTTTAACAGATGATGCTACTGTGAATCTTCCAACTGCTCCAACAAATGGTCCGCGTATCTGTGGATGTCTGAGATTCGCATGCGATTCCGCTTAAGTTCTTTCTCTTCAATCTGTAATTACCCGTAAAGACAAAAAGCAAACGATATCAAGACTGTAAAATACAGGAGAGAATTGCGTCATCCATATAAAAATATAAATTGGGTAACTTCAGCTCTCTACCCCTTTAACGAGAGCAACCTTCCAGGCATCGGCACGTATCATCAGCTGTGTCTCTCGGTCATGGATTTTCAGCAGGTGGTTGTCGTGGCTTGTGGCCAGTGCATCCATCACAATGTCTTTGTCCACAAGAAGCTACACAGAGACAACAGTGAACAGCTGAGGACACTGACAATGGTAATTAACCATGTCCCAACCTCGTCTGACCTGTTCAGGTTAATCTCCGTCATCTCATGTCAGGCTAATCTCTTATTATTCTGCTATATCTGCAATAATATACAGTATATACTTCATTACATATGTTACACTAGCAGGATGTGGAGACACTCATTGTTTTGGGTGGGTTTAATTTCTTAATTTTGGTCACAGTTCAGTTATCTCTGAGATTAAATAGATCAGAACTGAGAGAGAAGTCGTTGATAGTATTTTAATAACAGTTTAACTATTCTATCCTATATTTAGGAGATATGCCGGTTTGGTCTAAAGGGGATAACACTCACCATTTGATCATGATCTGGCCTGTCCTCCTCCCGGTTGTCCTTAGCCACATTCTCCAGAGTTGCTGCCATCACTTGCACATTCTCATGATAATTATCCTCCAGATCCCGACATTGTGCAAATGTACCACTGTGTTATGGAAAGTCTAAACTAAATTATCACTAATTTTGCACTCAAACTCTGTGTGTGTGTCACTGTGACATCTCAGACGATGACGTCTCCACATGACTCGATTAGTGACCACTCAAAGCAGACTTTATTACATTCAAATTGGATTGGGAGCAAGTTGCATCACCAAATGAGGAAGTGCAGTAGCTTTACCCCGAGAACAGCAATGAACCAGTGTTAATGGAAATGATTGAAAGCTCTTCAGATGATGCACAATGAGAAAGGATATATGCCCTGAGCAGTTTCACTGAAGTTGCCAATCATGTCTGAGATGTTGATGTCCAACTTTTTGATGTTATCCTGAAATAAAACAGAAAGGGAAAAAAGGAACACTGTTTTTGACATGTAGATGTCAGGGAATGTATTCAATCTGTAGCAATGGAATCTATAATAAACTATGCAACATTATTTTAAATAAGAGAATTGAGAAGTGGCTTAAATGAAATGCCACACCGCATTTTCTCTGAATATTCTTTGTAACCAGATTGGAGGTGTTTCACCAAGTGGAGAAGGTGTACACACACACACACACACACACACACACACACACACACACACACACACACACACACACACACACACACACACACACACACACACACACACACACACACTGACCTCCAGCTGGCTGACCAGCTGAAACTCCAGTGCCATGAGGCTGTTACAGAGTTGGTTGATTTCCTCCTTGCAGTGGTTGATGTTGACCTTCAGGAGGTCCGGGGCTGATGACTGCTGCAGCTCCACCATCCTCTAGAAAGGTGGGAACACAAGAGACATCCTCATACTAATCGCAAAAAGCAGGTTTACTGCAGGTCTTTTGAAAACATTATGGTTCAAACGGCTCACCACTTTGCGTCGCTGCTCAAAATCTGTCAATATGTGCGATGCTTTCTGCTGGTAGTGCGTCACAGCCTCCTTCTGACCACTGAAGAAGGAGTTCACTTCTGTCTCTCTTCGCTTATGTTCTGCCAAACCTGTTTCAAATAACTGCATACACAGCTCCACCATTTGGCATTCCAATGTAAGTGTAGGATTAAGGAACATATTACTACTAATTCACCCGCATAGATTAAAAAGTGAAGACTACACAGGATATGTTTGAAGCAGATGAGCCGCTTCAGGCACACTGTGCAGAGCCTCTGGGTCGTCTTTGAGCATGCTCTTAAACAGGTCGGAGCCATTCAGGGCCTCCACAAAGGCATCCTGTGGGGAAGAATAACAGAACTCACACACAGTCTGTATTCAAAATTCTGAGTGCACAGTAGAAAATAATGTTGAGGATTCTACTACCGTGTATAATCTGATTTGAGCTTCCTGGTTTTGCTTAACCTCCTCAGCTTGTTTCTTGTGCAGCTCCTCACGTTTGATCTTGTCGAGGACATAGCTGTATTTTATAGATGCTTCATTTTTCTGTACAGAGACACATGCGATTCAGTGATGCAGTATCAACTCTGCAAATTGTAAATAGCTGTGTGGGATTTCCAAAACGAACGGTCATTGTCATGTTTTAAAAGAAAAGGATTTATAAAAAATGCTTAAAAGGGAAAGACACTAGATTGCAAACACACTCTATACTTACGGTTTTCTCGTCAAGTAATCTGTAGTCCAGGCATGGCAAATTTGGAAAGTATGCTGCGATGGAAAGTTTGTAATCGTCTACCTGAGAGACAGGATTTCCATATAGGTTGACGGTGAACATGTTCTTGAACTTCCTGAGATAGAGCACCTTTAAAATGCAGGGTGTATTAGATCATGTCAACATTATGTAATGTTATATTCTGAGAATGCAAAACACAAATGTTGCATAATACTTGCAGTACAGCATGAAATGACACAATGTGTGAAAGATCTATGCAAAAAACTCTTGTTACATTGTCCAACTGTCCAATTAGGTTGTTTGCGATGAAGAAATGAGTGAGTTTCTCAAGTGTGTCCATGTTTTCAATGACAGAGATTCTGTTGTTGGACAAATTGAGCACTTCAAGCTTCCGCAGAGACCGCAGACCCTCGATTTTCTCAATGCTGTTGAATGACAGATCTGAAAGACACATTCAGAATGACTGTAATTATGAATGGTGGTGTCTGCACTCATATTTAAAGATGTTCTCTACATCTTTGCCAATACATGCACCATTATTGCTGAAAGCATGAGCCGAATATACATAAGACGCTTCATCTTACTAAGCCATGTTAGATTAATCAGACGGTCCAGGCCCTCGATCTTCTCTATGAGGTTGCTGTTCAAATCCAGTCTGGCCAAAGATGTGAATTCCCATAAGTGGTCAATCATCAGGATGTCTGTAAACAAACAACATTTATACATGAACCCATACACATAGACATTCATTTTTTAAATTTTTATTTCCTTCTCACTTCTGTATTCCAGTCGTAGTTTAAGTATTTCATTGAAGTGGATTCCTTCCGCCTTGACAATAAGTCCAACCTGATCCTGAGCAGCTTGCTCCACTATCGCCTTCTGTAGCATCTTCTCATCCATCACATTCTCCTTTTCCATCTAAATGAATAAACAGATTATATATTGTGATTTTTTATCTTATTTGATGATGCTAAACAACAAGAAAACACATTTGATGGTGTAACAGCTAAGATTATTTTAACTAGATGATTTTTAACAGAATGAATGAATGAGTTTACCAGACAAACATTAACTAACTAAATTTACCTCCGACAATCACAAAATCCAGCGTGAGCTAAACAAGTTTTATTTGTTCCAGAACTCGACAACGTCATCCAACGTTCCCTCTGGTGTTGACACACTGTTACATAGCAACCGGCTGACTTCAAGCTGCGTTCAAGTACTTTAGAGGGGTTAATATAATATACACGTTTAACTTAAAATATATACTTGCTCAACTATGCATATAATAAAAATACAACTTAAAATAATGGTTAGCCATGATGACACTAAGATTTAGTGCACTGTTGTTTTCTTTTGGTTAAACCTTTTCAGAAGAACAATGTGGGCTTATTTCCGGTCAGTCGTATATTTATGTTCTAGATATATTCAGAGGATGAATGCTTGAGTGCATTTTTTTTGTATTGTATTTTCGGGAATTTATACACAATTATTACGGCGCGCTATCAAGTAAAATACATGTTCATATATATAACAAGGTTTGTTGAACATAGCTGCAGCTGCTAAATATGACGGGCATT
The DNA here is from genome assembly GCF_910589615.1 of Taurulus bubalis. Classification (NCBI taxonomy): domain Eukaryota; kingdom Metazoa; phylum Chordata; class Actinopteri; order Perciformes; family Cottidae; genus Taurulus; species Taurulus bubalis. The sequence goes on from NC_136605.1 coordinate 14,750,093, forward strand.
GATTTCAACCAATTGCGTTAAACCCTCAATCGTATGGGCCAATAGCATTCATCTGTGGGCGGGGCTTATCCGCACCACCTCCGGGCCTCATCCTCTGTCACTCCCGAGCGGATTGTTTGTTGTCAAAATGGAGTTCTTACTTGGAAATCCGTACAGCACTCCCGTGGGCCAATGTATAGGTACGTTAGCCTCTAAGTCATTTATTAGAGATGTGGTACTTCCCGCCATCGAACATAATTTGAATTTGGGCATACATTTGGTGTTTTACTACTCGGGTTTACGGTACGAAAATAGCGAGCTAGCGAGCATCATCGCAGCCAAACGTCATCTTAGCTTTTAGCTAGCTAGCCTACCTAACTTAGTCCGCTATAAGCACAAGTGCACTACGGCCACTCACTATCCATGTATGTAGACGACATTAAATGACAGGGAATGGCACGGGTTACGTCAGTGTCGTGACATGGCTTAAAGTGTCTGGCAGAGCCTGAGCCAAGTTCAGTATTTCCTTAGTTGCTGACCAAGAGTTGGCCCCTCTGCTTGGTCAGCCTGGTCTATGACCAAGCGTGTATCTTTGCGTTTTGCTCTTTGTTTGTAAACCTGCTCTGGGATAAACAACCTCTGACCCAGAACAGTTGTCATCAATGCTTTTCTGTGCGTTTATTGTGACAAAATGATAGAAATTATGAGAATATATTTCCTGTGAGATGTGTTTGGTCTGTGAATGAAAAATTGTAGTCTGGGTGCAACCATTTAGTTGTTCTGTTCTGTCGTCGTTAACATAGGCTCATAGGCTCATTGATGATAACGGGTTTTCTCTCAATAGCCTGAATATCACCTTCCTTCCCCAGTACACTTTGTAACAACACAATCATTACTTGTCTGTCCCTTATTACATTCCTCACCTTTGGTTCTCACAGATTCTTTCCTACCTTGACTTGACTCCTGTTTAACTTTGCTTGACTCTAATAACATGTACCCTCTTTATTTTGAATTTATTTCTAAAGCCAGTGTTAACGCAGTTGTGTAAGTGACCCAAAATAAGTTAAGCAGCATTACCTAATGTTTAGTTAGGTTTGCAACTATGCGTATTTACGTCCTTGCAAAACAGATGTGGAACAAACATAATTTGTCACAGTGTAGATTTGTGTTTACCTTTCAGTGAATGCAGCAGCTTCACAGAAGCATTGGTTGATTACATATGTTCTATCAGTGGTGCTCTTTCATACATAAGGGCTGGTCCATGTAGATGATTTCTCATGTTGTTACCTAATCTGTTTTTCAGTTCCTAATGATATAAAGTAGATAACCATGCAATCATCAAGCTCCTTAGTGCAGAAAAGTGTAGAAAGCTTGGAGGCGGGATGTCTATGGGAGTTGGAGGGCCTTTGAATTGCCGACTGGCCTGAGTGAGTGTTGTCCTTCACCCACTGATCAGCTGCTTTGTGCCATGTCATTCACAACGGCCCTCAGCTACCAACTGAGCGGCGTCTCAATCATTTAGTTTCTAGAGGTCCTTCTAGGTCATACCGTGGTTTGTAGGCAGCGCTACTTGAATTTCCCCATTTCACAGAGACGGCTATATCTCCAGCTTGATCTCTCCGGTTGAGTTGCTGCACTGCACCGAGTTGTACAGCCGGCTGTCTGTTTGGCTGTTGCGGTGGTATTGTACACCACAGCGGCAGGGCGAAGGATCAGCTTACCTGAAACATTCAGAGAGATCGACATAACAGATGCTGAGGGATGCATTGTGAGCTATTTCATTTCCTAAGTGACTGAGAAGGTGGTGGAGGGGTTAGAGGTGGTGACTTAATGTTCTCCTCCTCCTCATTGCAGTCTGTCAGTGAGTGAGTGGTATTGGCAATGTAATAGTGCATTCACAGTTCAACTGCATGTTTGAAACTAAATACATTTTAATGCACCATGAATGGAGAAAATACAATAAAAGTTTTAATGAAGCACTTTTTGTCTGGGAATCTGATGAGCTTTGAAGGGCTGCCTATTTGTCAGTATGCCATGTTATCTTTTCATACATCTCTAGTATCCCTTTACTATTTTATAAGATAAGAATCCTAAGAATTTCTTCCACCATTTGACTGGACAAAGTTCCTCTGAATGTTGGTTAATACTATGCTAAGGAGTTCTGTACATGACCAGAGTTTGAAGCCATTTTCAATATTTAGGCGACCAACCTTTGACCTTAGCAGCGATTGTCGAACGTTCAAGGTACTTAGTGGAGGAAAAAGTGGGCGAAGACAGAAGACAATAACAATTTAGAAATGTTTCAGTAAAGGAAGAGTCTAATAAAGGATAAAGGAACATGTTGAGGGGGGGCCAGGATGGGGGAACGATTTGTGGCTTTGTTGGCAGTGGATGGTACAGCCTGCCACCGTTACAGCCATGTGATCGACTGGCTTCACTGGTCGATTCCCAGGACCGGGTGGATAGACAACCATGAATGAATGAATGAATGCACTCAAAGGGCTTTTCACTTCATTAGCAAGGCTCTCATTGTTCAGCATCGTTCCAGCTCATTTCACAAGGAGAGATTAGTTTTTTTTTTTTCTTGTCTCTTTCCTCCTCTGCCACCTCGTGCTCAACCCTGTCTTGACCTGACAATCTATTAACGAGATTACTTGGGATATCCCAATGGTGGTAGCTGGTTTAGTCCACCAGACTTATGCCTTATGTGCAGACTAACACAAGACACAGCACAGTGTTTATCAATGCTGCTCATGTTTAAATTCACAAACAAATTATTAATGTGTTTGTAGGTGTGACTCAAGAGTTAAAGAAAAAAAGAAGGATGCCTGTCTCTCGGTGCTTGCCCAGTCTGTGACAAGTTGATTATAGATGGGAGATGGAGCATGAATAAGTCATGGCTGTCTGGCATGTTCAATGTTGAGCCTCCCAAAAGGAAGGCACACGGCCCAGTGAGAGGCTCTTGGCCCGGGCATGACAGCCTGCTCAGGGCCTCAAGGGCTTCAAGGAAAAAAAAGTTCCTCCTGTCCAAGCTCAAGAATCGTCTAATGGGAATCTATGAGCGTCAGTCACAGGGACTCGGTCACAGGGATTCGGTCACAGCTCACTCCGGTAGAAAACCTTTTTCTGTTTTGCTGTGAAGTTGACAAGCAATCCTGAAAAATATAAGCTTTCACTGACATGATGGATGGATTCAGGGGACAGCAGAGGAAGGAGGAGACGGAGCGAGAAACACAGTGATGACTGCAAAATGCTAATAAATAGGGTGAAGTTTAAAAGCCTTTGTGGCTTTATTTTCTTCAGCTGATATACCAGTTATGAGCACACAGCTGTTATACCAGTTATGAGCACTGTTATACCAGTTATGAGCACACAGCCACGTCTCACCCACAGCCATCTCTCTAGCTGACTGTTTGGTTCCTTTAATCCAGTTGAAGCAACAGGTGTTGAATAATAATTAGTTTCATGAGAGTTTTTATCCCAGCCCTTCTGATAGATGAGTTTCCAGTAGGTCCGTCCACACCTCATGAAGAATAACTATAAACAAACAAAGCATGTTCACCTCAATTTACAATAGCTATACATTTATTTTGTGGTTTTATTATATTATTATTTGGATTATAATGTTACGTTATTCTTGATAAAACCAGAACAAAATACATCCAAGCAAGACCTGAAAAAAGAGGGATATTTTCTGAAGGATTCATTTTTCAAAGTTAGAACAGTTTGTTTAGCTCACTAGTTTGAAGTGGGCATCTCTGCCAGTTAAAGGTGACGTCACGTACTGTGCACCAATCAGAATTCAGCAACATCTTTCTGGTGATAGGTAGTGGGGTTGTTTGGTTGCTGTCAATCAAATGTAATCAAACAACTTCCACACAGTCCTACTGGAGCAGATTAGCTGAGTGTTGAAGACTTTTTTTTAATTTACTTTAATCTATGATTATTTAGTTATTGCATTCATAAATATAAATGTTACAGAGAAAAAGGATTACATAATAAATTAAGTTTAAGTGTGGGAAAAAATGTTTGGCTGATTGAAGAAAGACATTAGAGAAAGAGAGATTGCTCACTAAAGTCTGTCACCGCATGCTGACTTGCTTACACAACAGTTTTTACTTTCGATGTTATGTAAACCATGGGCCGCTTTAATTAGTCTGCATCGACTTTAGCACAGGCGACAAACCGAGCCTGACCAGAACTCAGCTCTATGCTGACTAGTGAGACAGCTGGCAGGGTGTAAACAGTGGATGAGGTATTCACAATAAAATGTACTTCAACTAAAACTCAACTATCTGCAGGCAGTCGTGTATATTATTGTCTGCATTTGAACTCCTATTATGTCAGGATGTAAACAATGGCAGGTTTGTGTAAAAAACCATCAGCTTCCGGTCTCACAACACATGTAAATGAAATACAAAGGTTTTCTTAATTTGTGTGTTATTCTTGTGTCGACTAATCTACAGTGAAGACTGTAATGAAGTAAACTCAGGGCTTGTTTACATGTTTACATTTACTTCTAGGGCCACTGCCACCCACCGAATGAAAGGCACAAACAAAATTATGGGGGAACTGAAAAAATAAATAACATTTTTTTGTGTGTTTTCCTCCAGAGCGGGCCACAGATGGAGGCCTACAGAATGAGGACTGGACCCTCAACATGGAGATCTGCGATATCATAAACGAGACAGACGAGGGGTAAGCTTCATCTACAAGTTAATCATTGTTGGGTTAGAATTTGCTTCTTCAGCAGTTTCTGGTTTCTGAACTGTTCAGTCCCATAACTTAATGGATCTGTCATTGTTTTGTCACACTGGCTGACTGAGAGACTCAATACACTGACTTCCACTGTGCTTCACCAACAGACACCACACCACAGAAAGCCTTTTGTTTCCTGTAGGTGTCACTGACTGACTGAATTCGTATGTCAGCCTTCTGCATTAAAACAGTTATAAAACGCAATGTCGATTCTGCATCTTTTGTGGGACCACAAGTCGCAACAAAAACACATAAATGGCCTAGTTTGCATTTTGTTGTTGCTCCTATTAGTATTAATATTAATTTAAACAAAAATCTTTATCTGCCTTCTCTAGAATTCACGAATGTTTCTTTTTATAAGACAATATCTGCTCCAGATTGGGCTTCGCATTGAAGCATATAATGGTGAGCTAAAATTGTAATGTCACTTGCGGTTATGCATCCAAGAACAAGTTGTTGGCGCACCTACAGTAAGGCACAATAATCTGACGTTTTTTTAAATGGAATCGTCAAGGGATTCCAGCCAATATAGTCGTTATGCAGAGAGTGTTTATTTTTTTCATGAGGAATAATGGAATCTGTCTTTTTCCATTTTTCCTCAACACTTTCTCTTTTCTCCCCTGCTTTTCACATTCTTCATGCCTACACACACTCATTGTCTTGGTATGAAACATGGGGCCCTCTCTGTTCCACTCAGACACGCACGCACGCGCACACACACACACACACACACACACACACACACACACACACACACAGTGTGGTTCGAGGAAGCTATTCGACTTTGTGCGCCATCTTTATCCATTTCTGTCTCCTTCAGCTCCCTCATTAAAACACATTTATCATAGCTCATGAAGGAGTTTATAAAAGCGTATTACGCCTCATCTGCAGTGAAGAGGCGGGCAGTGTGTGGCAGAAAGCCAACCTGACGTCTTATCACATGGACAGCTTTGTTCTTGCCTCCAGGGAAAGCCGTCACTCAGAAAGAAAAGAGGGGAACAGATGGTGTGACGGCACTTCTCTGTCTTCGTCAAGCAGCTACGCTGACAGACTGACTGGCATCTGTTATTGTGGCACAGAAAATAATTCATTCCAACAAAGTCAAAGATGTTTTGCCTACTCTCAGCTCGGGTGCTTAATCCAGCTGTGTCTTCGCTGTTGTTTCCCTGCAGGCCAAAAGACGCCATGCGGGCACTGAAGAAGAGACTTGGGGGCAACAAGAACTACAGAGAAGTGATGCTGGCGCTAACTGTGAGGAGTTCTGAGCTTTTTTTCTTCTTTTCTTTTTCCGTAAAACTGGCATATAAACTTCACCAGAACAAGTTCTTGTTGCTTTTCCGTGTGTAGGCCACATTAAAAGATTGCACTTGGCATAAAATCTGGACCCTTCCGGGTCTTGTGTTCTTGGTCAATTTATTCCACTCTGTCTCATCCTGGCCACCGTCAAGGTTGTGCATTTCTGTCTTATATCGCTCATCTTTCATGTTGTTCACGGCAGCCATGCCTTTTGAGCTGTGTTCGTATCATCCCACATCTTTGATAGCTCTGCTCGTTAAAAGCACCTGTGCGTGATGAAAGCGCTCTTGACGGAGAAGTCTTCCTTTTTTTTTTTCTCAAACTTTTCTGCTTTCCAGTTTGTTTGTTTTTTAGCCAGTCTTCTGTCTCTGTGTTTAATCTTCTCCCTCTCTGCAGGTTTTGGAGACATGTGTGAAAAACTGCGGTCACAGGTTTCATGTCCACGTGGCCACCAGAGAGTTCATCGATGGTGTGTTGGTCAAAATCATCTCCCCCAAAACCAATCCTCCAACCATCGTACAAGACAAAGTACTGGCGCTTATACAGGTATTGGAGCTATTTGTGTTGTCGAGTTCCTTGACCATTCGTTTTTCTTTTTGTGTTAAGGATTTGCCAACAGGGCAGGATGAAAAACAATGTGTGTGTGTGTGTGTATTTGGCAGGCATGGGCCGATGCCTTCAGGAGTTGCCCCAATCTAACTGGTGTGGTCCACATTTATGAAGAACTGAAGAGGAAAGGCATTGAGTTCCCAATGGCAGACCTGGATGCATTGTCTCCCATCCACACACCACAGAGGGTGAGCAGGAAGAAACACACACACAGCGTAAACACGCATGTATATTCACAATGCAGCATCCTTAGGGGTATTTCTTTCTTCCAGGGTACAGCAGAGGTGGACCCGGCCATGATCAAGTACCTAGCCCCGGTCTCACCCTCCGTCGGGCCACCTAATCCTGCCCCGATCCCGATCCCGACCCGGGCCCCGACCCCTGCATCTGCCACAGAGGCTGCCCTCATCCCCAGCCCCATCACAGCTACCCCTGAACAGGTGAGGGGCTTCAGCAGCAACATATGACCCCAAACATTTGACTTTATGCTGCACCTGTGAAACTTTATGTATTTATTTTCACCAGTCTGTCAATAAAGCAGATTTTTCCAGACTTTAGCAATTAAACTCTGAAGTGCATATAGATTAAAGCAGATTACTGGACATCATGACCAACTCAACGACTGCTTGTGAGAACATCTGCAGCACGGCTGATACTGAATGTGTCCTAATGACCTCTGACCTTCTGTGCTTTCAGATCGCCCGGCTGCGCAGTGAGCTGGACGTAGTGAGAGGAAACACCAAAGTCATGTCCGAAATGCTAACAGAGATGGTCCCTGGGCAGGAAAATGCCTCTGACCTAGAACTGCTTCAGGTAAGAGGCGCATAAATGCATAATGAGCTCTACTGTATTAAACATTTTCATCACAGTGAAATATAACAGAAATAAATCTGACTTTTTAATGTGGATTTTGAGTTAAACAGGTAAATGAGCAAGTAAAGTTGTAAGGGTCTCTAAAGTTATATAAATGAATACAGCCTCAGGCAAGCTAATTAAATATGAGTTCCCAACCCACTAAAATATGTTAATTCAGAAAGCAGAAAGCTTTCCAACATGGCACGTCCACTGTTAAGCGCTGGAATTATTTCCAACCACCAGGGGGAGTAGTGCTTTTAGTTTTCAGTGGAAACGCTCAACTCGCACATAACATATCAAGAGCCGGTTGGCTGTGGGCAAATTCTTGGAATTGGCAATTAACTAGTCGTAGAGAAACTCATGCAGAGTTTAATCTCCTCAGAGCAAATCCACTCAGGTATGTGTGTCAGTTTAAAGGATCTGGCTCTGTGCTAAGATTCCCATTCCAGTTGTGATTGTCAGGTGCTACTTTCTTTCTTTCTTTGTTTCTTTCTTTCTTTCTTTGTTTCTTTCTTTATTCCCCCAGCTGCTAAAGAAAAAACATTCACAGATTCTTAAGCTTTTTTTTTTTTAGAGAAACAAATATTTCTGTCTTTCTCAAAATTGATAATAATTTGCTTCTCTATATCAGAATCAGAACCATTTATTGCCTTGTATGTTTTCACATACAAGGAATTTGTCATGGCGAGTAGTGCATAACATTAAACAATAAACAGTCTCACTCTTTCGCTGTATGTTTCCATCTATTCATTCGTCAATGAATCTATTGATCAATCTGTTGTCGTGCCGATCTCTCAAGGAGCTGAACCGAACATGCAGGGCTATGCAGCAGAGAGTGGTCGAGCTGATTTCACGGGTCTCTAATGAGGAAGTGACTGAGGAGCTGCTCCACGTCAACGACGACCTCAACAACATTTTCCTCCGATATGAGAGGTAAGGTTAATCAAACGCTCAATCAGAATTAGCACAACAAGGGCTTCAGAAGAGGGACGTGTGCGCACATTCAAGCAAAAAATAATCAAGTGCGAGAAAGAAAAACATGCTGATTGTCTGTGATGTAAGGTGACCTTGCGTGCGATGAAGGGCACCGTTATACAACAATTATTATTATTATTATTAACTGTTTTTAATCATCTTGGATATTAATACAATGTCTGCCTGCATCTAGTTCTGCCAACATAACTAGATGTTTTAGCCCAATGTGTGAGATGAAGACTTGGTCCAATATGTTAAATAAATAAGCCATTGATTCTTGCAGGAACATTAAAACAACTTTTGTTCAAACTTTAGCTGTAATTAGACCCCAGCGTGCCAAAGAAACATACATTGTTGAGAAAGCATGCTCAACGCAGATTTAATAAAATGTTTGCAATTTCAAACACCACAAAGTTACGACGCTTGTGTGAAGACGCGATCCTTTTAAACATTCTGCGGCTTCAAACTGGTAACATGTCTCTTTCAAGAGGGTTCTGAAGATGAAAGATGTGTAAGCGTTTGAACCCCACAAAGCTTGTGGTAAAACATTTAAAGGTTTTTTGTGCTCCCAGGTACGAGAGGTACAGGTCGGGTAGAGCCGCTCAGAACAACGGGGTGAGTACCATCAACACAGTCTGTGTTCAAAGAGCAGAAATCAAACCCAATACTCCCTAAGGATCGCCTGTTTTGTTTTGGCATCTGCAGTTGCATCACCTGTGGTAGTTAATGATGCCATGAGGGGTGGTTCAGACAAATCCTTCCACATAGCCATTTTTGTGTGGGAATTATGTATTATAATGTATAATGGCATCCACAATCCACTGTGGAATTAACCCATAATGCAAGTGGATGGCATTCTTAGCTTCATCAAAACTGGAAGAGCAAAGCAGAACAAGTCCCAATCTGCTATTTAGAGTGTACATTTGCCAGTACCAGTGATTTGCCAGAGGGTTGGGGCATCTCTCACTTCATCCCACATAGCTGTTTGTGCATTCTGTTGATCTTTCGGTGTGCTCTGTCTGTTTGTGTTGTGGCCAGCTGATGGAGGCAAGTATGGTGCCAGTACCAGGTTCAATCCCAGCCAACGTGCTGGGATTGAACAGAGTGATGAATGTTAACACGTCTGCTAGATGGAGCTAAAGCGTAGACCCATCAGTAGCACTGCGTGAAGCTAGATACTAAATGTCCTTCCCTACCCTCCGTCCTTCTGTGTCACACATCTGAAGTCTTGTGCCAATAGTTATGTGACCCTCAGTGCTGTTCTTGTGCCTCCGATCCCCAACTACTGACCCTCAATGTTGTCTCAAATTGTATAAATAGTCGATTGTGTAGCATTTCAGTAGATACAATGTATTCTCTCTGTATACAAGGGCAAACGCTCATGTGCTTCCTTCATCTCAATTCTCCGCTTGAACTGAATTGTTGACGGCCTTCTCCTTTGCTCTCTGTGCTCCCTTTCAGATGTTGAATGAGGCCACAGCGGACAACCTGATAGACCTTGGCCCCGGCTCCCCTGCTGTGGTCACGCCCGGGATAAGCTCTAGCCCTCCACCCAAATCAACCGCCGGGGCCACTGCCTCCCCAGCCCATAACCCCACGACGGCCTCTCTTTCGTCTGCACTCGCTAGTATTGGTAAGAACAATCACGTACGCTCTCTCTTACCAGAGCTATAACATCCCTCCTCCCCAGTCTCTGCAGACGTGGCATTGGAGAAGCAGCAGAGTGTAAAAAAGATTCATAATCTGGCTACTAATGGAAAGTGAGCCCAGCTACATAACTCATTCAGTGCCAGCTCCCCTGTTGGTGTCTAGAAAGGCTCTGCATGCTGTTAAAGCTTAGATATTTAGCTGTTCTGAATCTTTCTTCATAATCCTCCATCTCTGCTTTCTCCTTCCTCTCCTCGCTCTTCCCCCTTTTCCTGCTCTCCTCTCGCCGTCCCTCTCCAGATGTAGCTTCAGACAGCATGAGCGGGACCCTGTCATCTCTACCGGGCCGCAACCAGGACGACTTTGACATGTTTGCCCAGACCAGGACCAGCTCTTTGGCCGAGCAGCGCAAAAAGTAGGTCAAGATTTCATTTTTCTTCAGGGGCAGCCCAGATCCTCATGTTTTTAATTATATTTTTGCGATAAAAGTGATACAGTAACGGCAAGGCACACAAGTTTCCATTTGAGAACAATGTGTGAAGTGAGATTTTCTCATCCTCGCTGCATCACTTTATTGTTGATTACTTTTCCTTCTCCAGTAGTATGGATTTGTTCCTGTTCTTGATGAATGCTGCATAATTGCAAAATGGTGTTTTGGGATATCTGGTGTCTCAGCGGTTCTCGCCAAATAAAACATCCCTGCTGGCCGGAGACCATTGATGCATTTCATTATCTTGTTTTTTCTCCACTGTGCTGCGTCATGAATATGAAATCTCTTACCATTGTTGCTGTTCTTGAAGAAAAAAATCCCACATAATGTGACCAGATATTTGACCAGATATTCATGAAATAAAATTCCATTATAATCAAAAGGTGTGACCATTGCTGATTATTAACTCTTTCACTGTTTTTGACCGTGTTTTTTCATACTCTTAACGCTGCTGTTTATGTTTTGTGCCCAGTTTAAAGTACGAGGACCCTCAGGCTCTGGGTAGCCTGGCCTCAGCTTTGGATGTGAGACAACAGAACACAGGAGGGGTGAGTACACTGATGCATGTAGTTTGAAACAGTGCTCACCCATATAGAGTATGGGTGCTGATGAGCCTCTCCCGTACCAGTCTGTCCTCAGCCCTTGGTCTCTCCCTGCATGTGATGGTCTGTGAGCCTGTATGTTCCACAGTCCAGTGCAGTGTTACTTAAACTTTGATCAAACAAAAGGGCGTAGGGTTGTGAATTGACTATTGCAATTACTGAATAGCTCAGATAAATATCTTGCAATGTGGAAACTGTTCAAGTGTTACGCGTGCCTTTTAAGTGTGTACTCAAAAGATTTTAAATTTTGAATACAAGTTTTAGCTGTTTTGTCTTTTTTTTTTTTTTTACTAAATTTTTCAAAACTCCCCCCTATCACTTTGTACACAAAAGCAAACTTCGATTTTTGTCGTCGCTCCTCCTGTCTGAGCACACATTGCAATATATTTGCATGGCTGTACTATGTACACAGACTATTCTGAACTGCCATACACAGACAGACACACACACACACACACACACACACACACACACACACACACACACACACACACACACACACACACACACACACACACACACACACACACACACACAGTGGTGATTGCACATACCACTTCTTTTTTTAGGTACGTCCGGCTCCCAATGCCTCGTACAGTGCTTTTACTTGAGGGAGTTTTATTCACCCCCCTCTTATTTTCCTCATTTTCATCTTTATGGAATCAACCTTTCACCGTTTTCTTAAGTTCTCACCTCTTTTTCTCCCCTATTAAATGACGTCTCTTGCATATTTTACTTCTCCTCTGTCTCTCTCTCTGCATTGTGTGCTATGCTGTGTTCGGGCGTGCTACATTTCTTCTCTTTTGTAAGGTGTTGTTCTGTTGTTGATTCAGCTGAGTGTAAAAGGGGATGATAACCCAGCAGATCAGGAGCTGCCCATAGACAGCTGGCTTATTACCCAAGGAATGGTGAGGACTCCATCCTCAGTGTGTCCTCCTACCCCTCCCTCGTGTCCACCGTCACCCCTGCTCTCAACCTCCTGCGGCATCATCCATAACCCTCATGAGCTGCTCTAATTTTTAGCCTCATGTCATTGCTCAGTCCTGGAATGCCCGAACAAGCCCATGTCAGGAAACCATGACCTAGTTTTTTCACCTCCATGTCAGTACAGATGTTGCACTCTAGTGTTGAGCAATATGATGATACCTTACAGGGATAGTTCAGATCTTTTGAAGTGAGTTGTTTGAGGTACTTATCCATACCGGTACTCAGTAGACGGTGGTTGGTACACGCCCAGTTTTGAGAAAACAGACCGGAGCAAAGCACTGTGCTGCTGTCGGCGGGGCAGCAGCTAAAGGTATATCTATATTGATCCATCTAAAAGAAAGACTCACCCAAAATATTTATCTTTAACTAAATCTATATTAGTTTAAGTGTATGCTATATTTAGGATATATTCACCGCTTGACTATCTCAGTATTAACTATTTAATTCATTGGATTCACCAAAAACATACATTATTTGGTATTTTATTGATAGCAGCAGTTTATTTATTTAATTTCCAGAAAACAATATTTATTGCTCCAGTGATATAAATTGACCTGTATAATGGTATAGGATATTATCCATATTGCCCACCTTCATTGCACTCCACTGACATGGGCGCTAAACCCATTTCTGATGCTTGCCTCCGTAATGCCGCACTTTATAGATGTGAAGTGCAGATACTTCTGCTACACAGCACGGTTAAATCAACAATGATGAACATTGTTAAAGTACTGATAACATATTATCCAAGCGTAACAACATGGATGGTGATCTGCTGTGTAGTGGAGAGTATTTGTCAGTTGTCCTCTAACGGTCTTTGGATCTTAAATAATACACTAGATGTAACTAACATCTCACCCTAACCAGAAATAGATCAACTAACGTAATGGATCAGTAGTTCTAATATTTCTAATACTAACAATTAAGTTAATATTTTGACTGAATATTTGAGTATATAGGATTACACTTTGAACTTTTTGAGCATTTTCTCTCCTGTTCAAGCAGCTGCATGTGTTTTCTTTTTCCTGTAAATGACTTTCACTCCCCTGGCCTTTTATTTTAAAAAGCTTCCTTCATTGCGTTAACTTTAATCTCCCGAGGAAACCCCATCTGCGTTGTTGTATAGCAGGGTCTCAGGAAAAGGTTTCTGTTTTCTCTATTAACGTTTGACACCGGTTTGATGTCAAATGTGGACTTTGACTTCACCAGACGTGGAAGACTTTTAAGAAATGTGTTTTAACAAAAAGCATGCAAGCATCTTTTGCAAATTTCCCAGAATGCTACTCATCATGGATGGACTCGAGCCACTGTGAAAGTTTCCTTTTTCAACGTCATATAATGCAACACACTTTCCTTGCAGTCCTGATTCACTGGGCCCGCTTGGTGCCCACACGAACATAAACGCAAACGCACAACCCTCCCACCCCCGACGTGGCGTCATTGCATCATCAGTCAACGCTCGCCACGCAGCGTTCGTGTGTGCAGTGTGGTGTGCTCCATATATGTGTATGCCGTGGGATTGCCCCGCCTCTCGACGGTCCCTGTGCTTTCAGCTTTTCCCAGCCAATCAATCTCTTAATCACGTTCAAGCGATTTGCTAATTAACTAATGATGTGGAATAATTAACGCTGCTGTGTGACATTAGTCGGCAGCTGTTAAGCCATGTCAGCGCTTCAGAACTAATGAGAACAATACACAACCTGGGAACTGCTGAAATCATTGAAGATAGCTGAGTAGCAGATTGTTGCACATGATAAAACAGTAAGAGCACAGACTTGAGAGGGGTTGAGTGTCTTTTGAGCAAATCTTTGTGTTCTCATTTTGATTTGTTTTCATTTCAACCATCTTCCTCTCCGAGCTTTTGGTGACACCTATTCTTGTTATTTATTTTTTTGTTTGTGTTACAATTATTTATTTTTTTGGGTGTCTTTCTGTTGTGTGGCTTCGGCGCTGCCCTCTTGGTTTGTCCATGGCTTTGCTCCATAGATCCCCGTATCGCAGTCCTCTGTCATGGATGACATAGAGGAGTGGCTCTGTGCTGACGTGGTGAGACTTCTTTACCTTGATTTATATCCTTTTCTTCTTTCTCTCTCTCTCTTCTCCCCTTTGTTTTGTTTTTCTCGATAGCGCATTTCATCCGTCTCATATAACTGGATACATTTGACTTTAGTTTCCTTTCACGCCACTTCCTTTCATTCACTCTAAACTAATGTGTTTCCACCAATGACTTGCATATAACAGTTTGAGGTTTGCTAACATAGTGCCAATGGTGGTCAAGTGAAAATGGGCGGTATGAGCTTCCTTAACATGTGCATGTGGAGGGCGTGGACTCAAAGGCTCAAGAAGGTTCCTTGTTGTCTTCACCTGTGAAAAGTGTGGAAGGATGATTGATGGATTCTTCATGCGCGACTTTGAATAGAATATGGAGTTTGTGTGAACTTGACAGGCATTTGACTTGCGTGATGCTTTTGTGTATCAGCATAACGCATTGCTGACTGTACTGTACTCTCAGGTTTATACTCCATTAATGATGCCAATTTGTGTACATTATCTGATTACTTTTCTCCTTTCAATAGAAAGGGGATGCGGCCGAGGAAGGGGTGACCAGTGAAGGTAAAGACTGATCACAGCTGCATGTGTACAGCTCCCACTAATGTGTGTGTGAAGTGGTGTTGTTCACCCTTTTATCAATCTGTTTCTTTCAGAATTTGATAAGTTCCTGGAGGAGCGAGCAAAGGCTCCAGACTCTCTGCCGTCTCCCCCAGAAGCTCACCCTGCTCACCCCGCTCGTACCCCCGCTGGCTCCCACAAGAAGGCTGAACGGACGGAGGACGCCCTCTTTGCCTTGTAAACTCTTCTCAGAGAACCACGGCCGCTCTCCGGGGGCATCTAAAGGTCCTCGCCCTCCATGATTCCTCCCTAACGGCCCCTCCAGTCCCTCGCTGACTGGCAGTGGTGTAGCAAGTGATCTCCACCCCCTTGTCATTCTCTTGCCTCGGTGTTGCTTTAACATGCAGAGGTCCAACATGTTTACTGCGCACGACTGCGTTGCGTTTTACTATATATGGATGTATTAATCCGTTCGTGTGGGATGTACTACTCGCAGCCCTACATCTCATTTGTAACGCACCACCAAAGGAAGACGAGCTAACTTGTCTGATGTGGTTTTAAAATGTGGTATATTACTGCGAGGTTAATGGAAAGAAGTCCACTGCAGGTTCATGCATTGAGTCATTATGGAAGCATACGATTAGGATTACATTGTGTTGTTTGACTACATCCAGCTAATTGCTAATTTATGCTTATATTATTTGAATGGTTTGTTCTCTACTATGTACTAGCGCTGTGGTTATGGTCGATCCAGGCTTTTTTTTTTTGGTTTCTCTCCACAAAATACTCCAGTTAGAACTCTAGTCTTGCTTTTCATACTGAGATGTATGTGGAATGGCAACAGGTTTTATTTCCCAATTTGCCTGAAGCGGTGTGGACAAAAGGCTTATGTTAGCAGGCTCATTTAGCTAACTAGGGATATAATGGATCAATCATAGCTACTTTTGATGAGTGTATGCCAGCATTCCTTTTACCAAAGGGAATAAAAAACAAAACTCTAAGAATCACTGGTTAGGATTCTTTATGTATTTTAAAAGGCTAAAGGGAAGGAATGTGCCCATGGAATATTTCCCACCAGTCTGTTCAGTCCTCTGAAAAGCTGCAACAAATTAGCTGCTCTTGAACAATTGCAAATACTTTAAGCCATTCCAAAGAAAGTGTAGGCTTTAATGACCAACTAGTATTAAATTGTACCTGTTGAACAGCAGTCACCTTCATGTGTTATAAATGTTAAAAGGATCATGAACACTTTCCTTCCCCCGATATATTAATGTCTGTGCACTTTGAAGCAAAAACAAGTCTATATTTTTTCCTTTGTGTTTACAAGATGGTTACTATTTTTCTAGGAGATGGGGAATGGTCTTTAGAGTGACTTCATTTTGCACTTAACTTTTGTCACTGTGTTATTGCAGGTCTTGTTCACAAATAAGTGGATTGAGGGACAGTTCAATGTTGTGATTGCAAAACGAATTTAAAAAATAACATGCAGATGCAAGACAGAATATGGCATTTATTTAAAGGATCAGCATGACTTAGCACTGGCACCATAATCAACTAACAGACAAAAAGGAAAGCTTACAATAATGTACTGTATTAAAGGCAGTATTGATGTAGGTAGATCTTCACTTACTCTAAACGATGTACTCTATATACCTCACAATACAAGAATACTAGTTTCTGTATCTGGTTAAAGTTATTAAGGCTCATAGTAATATCCAGAGGGCAGAGAGGTTTATGTGTCATTTAAGTCCCTGAGTTCATGTAAAAAAAAAAAAAAGAAACCCTTCATCGTTTATCTGTTTGTGGTTGAGGCTGAAACATGCAGCAAACTATCACAATTGTACTTTCTTTGATTTGTACAGTCTAAGCCGTACTTTCATTCTTGATGTATTTTCCTCCTGGTATGATTCCTCCTATTGGCTGATTTCAACAAAGTGGCTCCGACTGGAGTTTGTCTTTGTCTGTAAAAAGCAATTCTGCCTCCATTCCAGCTCTTTTGCTTCTTATTTTATTTTTGTCGCTTGTTTGTTTTAACTTTGCTCTGCACTTGAAAGATTGTTATTATCCATTTAAGACCAAAAGCCTTGCCTATCAAGGCATCCCAAGTCGTAAAAGCCTAATCGTGCATCAACATTACGTGTCGTCAGTATAGGCCTTCCGCTAGAGGGAAATATTCATGATTTGTTGTACTTTGTTAACATAATTGCAATGGTGACATTGAAATGAAATTGTGTCTGTGTAATCATTGTGATAAAATATTTTGGTTTTGGAAAATTAATGATTAACGAGCTTTAACTTTTTTTTTATGCTGTATGGTTACATATGGTTTATTTGTTTAATATGGTTGCCAGGTAACTGAGATAATAGCGTTACATTTACAATCAAACATTGTATTCACTTTATAAAAAAGAAAAAAATGACCATACAGACGGAACAAAAAGGATTACTAAAAATGTAACGGGAGATCTTTTCAAAGGGAACTTGAGTAATTTTCTGTTTGTATGTTACGTATCTCTGGATCTGTAACAGTGTATTGTGTTACTTGCTTTTATGAAGCTTACGTCCTGATCGCAACATGCTATCTCAAAATGGTTATTGAATGTCTTTTAATACTGATGAAGCAGAACATTGAGCGGGTGTTTCGTGGACATAGAAGAGAGTCTTGTTTTCTGTCGGTGGGTGTCCCATGTCTGTTTGGCTGTGCTGTCTTCTGTCATTACTAATGGTCAGATTTTTGTTTGACCTAATGCACGTATATAACTGCCCAATAAAACACTAGCAATGTGTGACCTCTACCTCACAACTGTTTGTGGTTATTTTACAATTAAGGGCTGTGGGACAATCTCTTGCTTCTTCTTCTTCTTCTTCTTCTTCTTCTTCTTCTTTGTGTACATGCTGATGCAACCCATTCTCAATCTTGCACTGCACTGGTCATCTATGTCACATGATGAGCCTCTCACCCCCTCCCATATGTAGGTTCATGGACATTTCATCCACTCCGCTCCAAAAGATTAGCACATAAAGTGTCAACAAATCTTAATACATTTTTTTTTTTGCTTCCTTGTTGCCTGCGGGGCGCCACTGGCAGTTTTCCAAAATTAAGTAAGCAGGTGAATAAGACATGCACCTTTTATTTAAACAAATCCCATCACCAACAATACCAGGTTTGCTGACTGGCTGTTAATATTACTCTACTTCCATCATACTGACAACAACTTTGCAGTGCTACTCAAGGTCACTGACCTGATTCCCCACCATGCTTTTGTAGGGTTCCCCCTTAGTGTTCATGTGAAAGTGTGTTTACATATTATTTTTTTTAAAGCTAAAACTGATATAACGGTAAATAAAGTATGTGTTGCTAATTGTTTCCAATATTGATAATGTAAGTGTATTTTATATACAGGCTAAATTAGATATATAACTGTACTGAGGGAACATATTTGGTATTTATTATCCATTTCTTTGGTCAAACATGACAATTTAGCCGCATCATTTATTCTGTTGGGCCACCTGTATCCCTCCAGGTAATTTTCCTGCTGCTGCTACTATTCTAAGATAGAAACACATGATGTAATCACTAGACTCGGAGATGTAACGTCAGATCACCCCACTCGGCTCCTGAGCTTCCCATTGGTCGATTCCACTGGTTCTACAGGAGGAGCTGCTGCTTCGAGTCAAACAAACTTGTCTTTAATTAGCTCACGCCCACTCGTCTCTCATTGGCTGTTGGGGTCGAACCCACAATAAACACGTCCATGCTGTTTCCCTTCAACATACACAGTGTGGTGAAATACAGTATATGCCGAATAATAATACGTATGTACAGAACTGGGATGAATAGCACGGGCTAATTTATTATTTATACAACATATTACATTTAGACACCGTAGATAATCCTATCATAATAGTTATAAATTAGATTAATATTGACATTTTGAAGCCATTATACCAGTTTGTTGAGTACATTACAATTCATGCTTCATTGTACGTCGTTGTGTTAGAAAATGGTGGCACATGCTCCCCATTATGACACCTCCTTAGTCAAATAATCAAAACAACCCGGAGAAACAGGGTACGTGGGAATCCAGTACAGGCAGCGATTGGCTGGCGAGCCTGTCAATCAACATCGACTGGGTGGGTTCTTTCGGCGGCCACCGTAAGCATGTTAGTACTGAACGAGCGTCAGTGTTTGGCTTGGTTTAACAAGTTTCCCTGGACCATCATGGGGGTAGGAGTGAGTAGTTAGTTGACACATCAATACAAAGTTGCAGCTCAGTTTTCGCGTGTCTCAGGTGGACTCGGGATCGGACGTTTTTGGCAAATGTAGGGACGGGAGAAGTTCCCCCATTTTCGTCTCTGAGAGATTCCACAGCAAGTCAAGTCTATATTATCGGGAAAAGCCAGACACAACAGTAATGATGAACAGCCTGTCTTTTGACGACCCGTCGCTGGATAATCTGGATCCAACGCTGTCGCTAAATGACCCCAGCGACATTGACACGGCCCTCTTAAGCGACATTGATGGTAAGACAATACACCAGTGTTTGCTAGCTCACCCAGTCGCGTTAAACCCACAACACTGCTTGTGACATACAACAACGTTATCTCCTGTACGCCACGTGTGTTTAGTCTGACTCGCCTCCTGTATTTTACATATAATGTTCAGTCTAAAAGCCTAATTTATACCAACATTAACCCCCATTAGTGAGCAATTTAAAGGGCTTCAGCTCACGTCGTAGCGTTAGCTTCCATTAGCTCGAGTGGGGAGCTAACGCTGGCCGTTTAGCGAGCTAGTATCCTGTGTATGTTGTCTGAGGTGATACCAGTAGCTCTTTTCCACTGAGTCGTGTCTCGCACACACGATTCAGAACTCGCCATCATAATCTTTTCGTACTAACCGATTAATGGAGCCGGTTTGCTGAGCTAGTAGCTAACGCGAGTGGCCACGCCCCCTCCTGCTCCAGAGACGGGAGGTTACTGTCGGTCATCACACAGAGTTGGGTTCACCGCCTCAGTTGACCGAGTTTACACATGTTAGATATACCTTTTTGTCAAGAAATAAATAAGATGTACAATATTTTATATTACTACGTGCTCTATTGACACATTTGCCCCCTGCTTATGTTTGTTGTAAACACGTGCGTGTTTAAGTTTGCATTAATGTTGTATACTTAATGAATATATATTTCATATATATAACGGCTTTAACTAAATACTGGCACAGCAATTCAAATGTGTTAAGGTCACATAATATTATTATTATATATTTCTTTACAGTAATAGCTAATGCGTATTTTCTTATGATAATAGTCGAAGGATATTAGTGCACCACTGCGCAATGCACATCCCGCAGACGTGCTCGCGCCTTCCTAAATTTGACCGGCAGTAACCCTCCGTGCTGCTGCTCTGTGGTAACCTCGCGCGGAGCCACAGACAGCGCGCGCGCTCTCTCTCTCGCCTCCCTGTCTTGGCTGATCGGCATAGCGAGTCTCCGAGACGCGCTCTGATTGGCCAAGAGCGATCACCTCATCCACAACACTGGACTATAAAATCAGGCTGCTGCGTTTCCACTGCAGACACAACATACACTCACACACAAGAGTGTCCGGTTGTTGTTGTTTTTTTGCGATACATCCTGCTGCGCTTTATCAAGTCAAATTTAGAGACTACAAAATACTTTGTCCATTTGAGAGAAGAGCAGAATATATGTATAGTACAGTGCCGTTATATTCTTAAACATTCTATTTTCATATCGTGCTCCTGAGAAACCCATGAGTCAATAGTTGCGAGACATAATCAACATGAATAGTTCATGTTTGTCAAGCAATGCAGTACATTTGACAAGTTTTCTGTTCGTCCTTTGTAATACTTTAGCCCACAACTTTTGTACTTTGTATGTCAGCACGTATTCTGAATAGGATTCCTTAATGTATCCATTAAGATGAAATTTAGATTATTTTTGGATCACGGTTTTAATTCAGGATAATTTTTTTTAAATTAAAAGCAACCAAAATGTTTTTAAGGTAAACACTTCCTTTTATTTGATCAGTTTTAAGCTGCCCCATCAGTCATTTTTCTTATTCACATTATTTGGTAATTCTGGTTTGGGGTAAAAAAAAAATCAGAAATAAAGAAAAATTGAAATATTCTCTGTATTTTTAATTTTTTATGTATTTGTTTTACATTCTGACATTAGCTGGGTCTTGGAGCAAAATAGTGCATTCTTACCCCATGCTGCAATACAAGTTGTGTTAGATGTAGTTTACTTCCATGACATTATCTTTTACACAGTGATTATATTTTGAAGCATAACTATTGTATTCTTGAGTTCATTCAGGGCTCTCTCTGATCCGTCATAGCATAAACACTGTACATGTGGATTGATAAATGGTTAACCAGCGTAGATGGAAATGAAGAGATCCAGTTTACAACCGAGAAGTTGTAGAACTCGATAAGCCAAACTGAAAACCATATTTCTATGACATTTCGATGTCTCATCAATTTTAAAGGGACTCCAATTCACAACTGCAGACTTTGAGTGCTATCTTGGAAGATTCTTATATATTTTTCTTGGTCAGTTGCAGTGACCGTGATTCTGATTTCTCTCCCTCTTCAGACATGCTACAGCTCATTAGCCACCAGGACATGGAGTTTGGAGGACTGTTTGATAACCCTCCATACACGGGGCCTCCTCTCACCCAAGAGCATCCTGGTTTGTCCCAGTCCATCACTATAGCTCCAGCTCCAGCTCCAGCTCCAGCTCCAACTCCAACTCCAACCACACCCCCACCTCCATCGTCCTCTTCCATCCTAAGCAGTAGCCCACACCTGGATGCACTCCTGGGCCCTCCCATCACCCGCAGTTCCTCCACCCCAGACAAGGTCTTTCAGCCTCCGACCTTCCAGCAGTCCCCGCTGGCCCAGGTTCCCATCTCCACACAGAGGCAGCAGCCAGCTTCTCCGCCGCAGGCTCAGAGCCTCAGGCTGCCCCAGGTGGAGCAGCCCCAACCCATTCTCAGCCCGCCTGCCCCGGCCCGGGCAGCTTCACCTCATGGCTCACCAGCACCAACCCCATCTTTTATCATCACACCCCAGGCCCTCTTCACCTCGCCTGCACCCCAGACTCCGCCTCAACCCCAGCTGCAGGCACAACCTCCGGCTCAGTCGCAACAGGTCCGGATCAACTACACCAACCAGAACAGCTACACAAGTAAGCACTCTTTGATGGCGATGAGGGTTTATTCTATTGCTTATACGTTAGATAGTAAAGGAGATCTACATCTACAATGTAAATTCTTCAGTGATCATTCTATAGCAGTCCATCTCAATATACAATTGTGGGTGTTTTCCTGCATGCATTATTGCTCAAGAGGACAGGACACACAAACCAACCCACGAGCCCAAAGCATTACCTTACAACCTTACAATCACTGAACTACCCCAGTATTAGCCTCAGCAAGGTGGTTCCTCACGTGTATTGCATTTACCAAGCTAGGTAGCGAGGTTTCAACCTCAGCTGAACTCGTATCAAAGTTCAATTCTAATAGACTTTGATCAGCGGCGTGTACCATATGCACTGTGTTTAGTGTTTGTAGCGAAACGCTCTTTTACAACAGTGGGGGGAAAAAATAGTAAATTGAGTGTTGCGTCTTAGATGCAATACATGTTTATTACTCCTATAAAACGCCGGATCCTTGTACTGACTGGTGACTGCGATAGCTAGCCCAGTTGGAACTGATAAGAAATATAAGGTGACACACTGAATGTTGCCACACTTATTTCCAATGAGATTGTGTTTCACCTATTGGCCTACATACCCAGAGATGAGGTCTTGTAGGGTTGCATTAATAAACAATAATACGTTTGAAGAATAAATCTATCTAATAGTTTTTTGTTTGTTTTACCATCATAGAGTGGTTATGTGGAAGGACAGGTACCTTACTGGTCAGTGGAAACAAATGTATTTTTTTTTAAATCTGGCTTGCTAGCCCTGTTCATCACAGTGGAGTATAACATTTTGCTATTCCAATTTTTGAATGCATTTATAATGTTTGCTCGCTCTTAATCTCTTAATTATTTATGTTAAAAACATAATTTTTAATTTTTTCAACCGGTTTAAAATTCGAATATCAAAAAGTGTTCGAAAACTGCCACATCACGGCAGTAAAATGAATACTGGTCCTATTTGATATTGCTTCATATTGATAAAGCTTATATTGGCTGATATCATACTTGTTTTTGTTATAATATTGAACTACAAAATTGCAGTCAAGATTTGTTGTTTGACTGCTCAAGTCTGATGCCACAGAAATGTTCAAATGTATTTTTTGTTGCTGCAAGAATTAGATGGAAGCAATTCAGCAATTGCTTCATGCACTGTATTATTTACTTTATTGTGCAGTTGCTTAATAAAAGCAGGTAATGAGGTTGATAGTTGTGTGTGTGTGTGTGTGTGTGTGTGTGTGTGTGTGTATATATTTCATACATGCTTTGATTTAAACTATTTTCCAGCTGTCACTCCCAGCAGCGTAAGCCAAACCGCCACCATCTTGTCATCCTCACCTCCAAGTGTTCAGCCGGTGACCATCCAGGCTCAGCTCCAAGCGCTGACCACCACGTCTCCTCTCCTGACCACGTCAGTGAGTCCCTCAGTTCAAAGCATCGCACCCCACGTGCAGCAAGTTCCTGTGAGTACCTGAACGTACATGTACATACAAAACATACAAAATACATACAATAATTGAAGTGTACTCTGTATTGTTTGTGTGTTATTGAACCAAAACCCTAACTGTATATCTTTACAGTACTTGTGTACGTCTTCTCAGGTGTTGCTGCAACCCCAGTTCATCAAGGCTGAGTCTCTGTTGCTGACCACTCTGAAGCATGACCCCTGCATTGTCACTTCCATGTCCTCTTCCACCACCCCAGTACAGAGTGCTTCACTGCAGGTAGGCCGATCATGTGCAACTCAATACTGAGATTAAACAATGATTTAAAATATGATTTTACTCTGCATTCCTTCGGTAACTGTCTGTATTTTTTTTTTTCTGGCTACCTTATTTACCTCTTTTAGGCCTTTATGGGCGGTGGCACCATCCTGACCACGATGCCTGTCATGGTGGACGGTGATAAGCTGCCTATCAACCGCATCGCCATCAGCGGTAAGCCGTTCGGCCAGCCACCCAAGGGAGAGAAGCGCACAGCCCACAACGCCATCGAGAAGCGCTATCGCTCCTCTATTAATGACAAAATCCTCGAGCTCAAAGATCTGGTGGCTGGTAGTGAGGCCAAGGTAGGAAAGGGTTTTATTTAAATACATCACAATCGACAACATTGCAGAGATCAAAGAAGCTTATCTTATATATTTTGTTGATATTTCTACTTCCTTATAGCTCAACAAGTCTGCAGTCCTGAGGAAAGTCATCGACTACATCCGTTACCTGCAGCAGACCAACCAGAAACTCAAACAGGAGAACATGGCCTTTAAAATGGCAGCCCAGAAAAACAGTACGTGCTAAAAAACCCGTCTTTGTTATTCCATAAACGCTTCGCTGCAGTTTCTTTTCTTGAAAGCAAGTCATTCAGTTGACCTTTTGTGATGAGGTCTATTGATAGCTACGGTTATCTTGAAATGACTAAAGTGAAATTGAAGGTTGAAGATGTCTTTACTTTCTTACCACTGATTGACCTCCTAACTCTCCTCATCTTTCCTTTCCTTTTTTCTTCAGAGTCTCTCAAGGACCTGGTTGCCATGGAGGTGGATGGACCGGCTGATGTGAAGAACGAGCTGCCGACCCCGCCGGCTTCTGACGTGGGATCCCCCACCTCCTTCTCCCACTGTGGCAGTGACTCAGAGCCTGACAGTCCAATGGGGGAGGACATTAAGGTATGCATGATAACAATAGTATCTAGTATTGGGTAAAGTCGTCAGTCAACCATCGCTGTATTCATCAGAATAAAATATGTAGTTCCTGTCTGTGTGTAGCTAACGTAAACGTATCTCTGTGGTCTCTTCATTTAGCAGCCGAGTGTGGACATGGTAGACGGTTCGGCAGCAGGAGGCAGTGCCGGCGGCATGTTGGACCGTTCCCGCATGGCTTTGTGCACCTTCACCTTCCTCTTCCTCTCCCTCAACCCTCTGGCCGCTCTGCTCTGCTCATCCGGCAGCAGCTCAGTTGGAAGCGCAGCAGCCGCTGCCAGCCATCACGCAGGAAGGAGCGTCCTGGGTGTGGATATCGCAGGTAAACGGAAGCCACCGTCGGTCGGAGTGTCACAAAAACAAAACGTTTTTTAAATGATCTAAGAATCTGATTTCATGTGATGTATTGCATGATAAATCAAATGTTTTTTTTCTGTAGCGGACTCGTGGGGCTGGATGGACTGGATGCTGCCAACTATACTGGTGTGGCTGTTGAACGGTATTCTGGTGTCCGGCGTTCTGATCCGACTGTTAGTGTACGGAGAACCTGTAACCAGACCACACTCTGGATCTTCTGTCTTGTTCTGGAGGCACCGCAAGCAGGCTGATCTGGACCTAGCTAGAGTATGTTATTTATTATTTACAGATCAAATCTAATGATCTTTATGGAAACATTTGATCCTTTTTAAAATGCAACATCTCAATTTAAAAGAATATTATATTTGTACCTTCTTCTTCATCCTCACTGCTCTCTTTCACCCTCCCCAGGGAGATTTTGCCCAGGCCAGTCAGAACCTGTGGACCTGTCTGAAGGCTCTTGGTCGTCCCTTACCCATCTCTCAGCTGGACCTGGGCTGTGCTGCACTCTGGTCCCTATTAAGATTCTGCCTCCAGCGTCTCTGGGTGGGCCGCTGGCTGGCTGCCAAGGCTGGAGGACTGCGATCGGACCGCCCCCTGAAGGAGGACGCCAGCAAAAGCAGCCGCGACGCCGCCCTAGTTTACCACCGCCTGCACCAGCTACGCATGACAGGTCAGCGGGTGTGAAAAAACGCTGTTTCTAAATAAATCAGTGTTGTGTGAGTCTGAACACTGAAAGGTGGCATATTGAAGCAACATAATCTCAGTCGATTAAAGAGGAACTCAGCCTTTTTGCTGCAAGAGTCAGTTTAAGTTGTCATGTTCTTGTCTTATATCTGTGCATACAGGTAAGCTGAATGGTAGCCACCTGTCAGCAGTGCACATGGCTCTCAGTGCAGTGAACCTGGCAGAGTGTGCTGGTTCCTGTCTGCCTGTAGCCAGTCTGGCTGAGGTCTACGTCTCTGCAGCTTTACGGGTCAAAGCCAGCATGCCAAGGATCCTTCATTTTACCTCTGTAAGTGCTCTCAGCTGCTTACGCACAACCGCCTCGCTCAGTCTTTTATAATGTGCAAATGTCATATTTTATTTAATTGTTTTTGAGTGACGCTGAACTACTTGCACGTTATCCTGTTTAGAGTTTGAATGCTCTTGATTTGACATTAGGTTAATTTGTTTGTTAATGACTTGATTCTGTCCACATTTAATTTATTACATGCGAGTGGAGGACTTAACTTACTTTTCTATTCTGATAGCGTGTGTTCCTGAGCAGTGCTCGTCAGGCGTGCCTGTCTTCCAGTGGCAGTGTGCCTCCAGCCATGCAGTGGCTGTGTCACCCACTAGGTCACCGCTTCTTTGTGGACGGGGATTGGGCTATTCGCAGCATTCCTAAAGAAAGCATCTACAGCCAGGCTGGCAATACCGGTCAGTGCAGACAAAACATAGCACACACTTTCACGTGACCGAAACACCCGTTTGCTAGATGCACATTGAGGCCGTTGTAACCAGTCTGTTGGTCCTCTTACAGTGGATCCTCTGGCCCAGGTGACTCAGGCCTTTAGGGAGCATCTCCTGGAGAAGGCTCTGTACTGTGTGGCCCAACCTCACGAAGAGAAAAGCCCCAGCCAGGGAGAGGGGTGAGAGAATAAAACACATTTCCAAATAACTGTTTGATACTGCACACCCCACTGGAATTTGTCAACCATATGTATCTTTTATTGGAATCTCATGGTTGATTTGATAATTAACAATGAGGATAGCATAATAGACTATTAAAAAAATATAAAAAAACTGATTTTGAAATGTCTTGGTGTGTACATGTGGCAGAAAAGTAACTATTCAGTGGTTGTCTGTCCTCAGGGAGTATGCTGATGCCCTGGAGTACCTCCAGCTGCTGATTAGTGCATCAGATGCAGCTGGCGCTACCTCCCAGTCCTTCGCTATTGGCTCCAACATGGCCACCGTGACCGGTAAGTCGCTGTCATTTCTTTCACCAACGCATTTCTTTCACCAACGCATTTCTTTGTCTAAGAATCAAGAAACCAACCACTGTAAAGACACTTTATCTTGAACATTACGGAAATCTCAAGGCACCTTTTAGATTGCCTTTGCTTTTCCCGCATCATTCAGTCACCTGCCCCGACTGTTTGATTTCCTTTTTAATGTGTTTGCTAAATAAGACGCACCGAGATAAAGTTAATTTTTATACTTTTTGAGATTGAGTGGCTTGATTTCCACTCGGTTGAAGGTGAAAGGGAGGCATCCACTAGATTGCTTCATCTATCTTCAGCGCTGTCAAATCGGTGATCACCTTGAGAGGAGGGAGGGAACGGGAGACTGTGCAGGGATTTTAATAAGAGACTTTTCTTGGCAGAGCCTCAGGTTGCGCACACTATTAGGTGTGTGTGTGTGTGTGTGTGTGTGTCCCAATGTTAAATGGAGTAGTTTTCCCTCATGAGGGAGTCGTCAAAATGGCTGCTTTCTCTCAGCATGATGTGACTATGCCAGAGGGGACAAACAGATTGATTCAGAGGTCAAAATACTGTGTGTGTGTTTGTGTGTGTGCACTCGTGCATGTTAAAAGTGGGCAGTGGGGGATTCAAATATTAGCATTTTTGTTTGTTCGCCTTTGACTATTTTTGTTTCAACTTCCAGGCTGCGACCCCCACTCCAAGTGGTGGTCCTCGGTCACTGTGGTGATCATCAACTGGCTCCAAGGAGATGACGCCGCGGCCGAGAGACTGTATCCGACTGTTGAGCACCTGCCACGCAGTCTGCAGAACGCAGAGTAAGTTGGACACACACACACACACACATACAGAAACATCTGCAGCCAGACTAGGACTGTTTCAAAACCTTTGTCTCCAGAGGACTTGCAGACATTTCCACTTCCTTAACCTGTGTCCTCCGTCTCTTTCCCCCCTCGCTCTGTCAGGAGTCTTCTGCCCAAGACGTGTCTGAACACTTTCAGGGCTGTGCGGGCGCTGCTGTCCAAGCCAGAAAACTGCCAGCTGAGTCTGAGCTACAGCGACAAGGCCAGCGCCCTGCTTCGAGACAGCCTCAACCTCGGCCCACACTGCCACAGCTCCGGTTTAGACAAGGTAAGGTTTTGTAAGGGCGACAGCATCTGCATTAGAAAGCTGGAAAAAAAATGCATACACACGAATGCTCAGTGACAGATGTTCCCAAATGTGCGTGTATCAAATTGTAAACACAGAAAATTGTCCACACACACACACACACACACACACACAAACACACACACACACACACACACACACACGTGCACACACCTTTCACAATACAAAGCCACACACTTTACCACAGACTGCGAATCCCCCTGGAGCAACTCCTCTCTGTGATGCAGCGGTGTCCTACCCTCTGGTGTTCAGCAGATGGTGATGCTGGTGGATAGGTAGCTCAGTGTGTGTGTCTACGGCCGGAGCTGTGGTGCATTGTAGTTGCATTGCATGTGTGTCTCAGCGGAGTGCAATGTACCTGCAGTGCAACACAGAGCTGGGCCACTAACGGCAGAACACACACACGCTTTGTGGGGGTGGAAAATGCCCTCAAATTTTGAGTAGAGCTTTGTTGTAGTTGGTGCCGGGCAATATCTCTGTGTGTTTGTCTGCTATCGCTCTAATCACTAAATGTTTGTTTTTATCAAAACAAATAATGACTCATAGAATTAGTGTGCACACTAACACTATAATGTAATTACCAAGTCAGATTCACCCCGGGAATATTTGAGAATGGCAGCTGAGGTTTGACATAACATCTCACTGTCCAATATAAGAAATATCAAGTGGAAATTTTAGATATTGTGTTTTGTCTTTGTCAAGAATTCTTTACCATATTATGCTTTGATAAAAATGTAGAAACAATTTTTCTTCATGAGAATATCCCTCAATATAGGATCTAAAGCTGAGACACATTATACACTTTATACCACAATTATAAAAATAGCTTTTAGTTTTTTGTCACTCAGTTACAAACTATTGAAATGTGTCCTAATCTTGCGTAATTCTCTCTAGGTTATCCAGTTGCTCTTGTGTGATCTCCTGTTGGTGATGAGGACCAATGTGTGGCGCCTGCAGCAGCAGGGGGCCGGTCCTACGGGGTCGGTGGGTACCAGCGGCCCGGTGGGGGTCCACCAGGCATCCCCACCGGAGCTCCAAGGCTTTCAGCAAGACCTCAGTTCCCTACGCAAGCTGGCACACAGCTTCAGGCCTGCGATGCGAAGAGTACGTAAAACAGTATTGACCTCTAATGTTTAGAAATTCAGACTTCTAGAAAATTTGGGGCTTTCGTTGCTTACATATATTCAACTTTTACTTTTTGGAGACTGTTTTCTAATCTTAGTTCCTCTCAGTCTAACACACACACAAACAGCCGTCCACCACAATGTCATTGACAGACACTCTGAACACACTGTCTGTTTACATTGTCAGGCATTTAAAACCATGACTCATTGTCATGACCTCACTTGGAGAAGATCGGCTCACAGGCATCAAGACAGATTATTTCGTGCTGCACATTTCCTGGAATGGTCAGACAAAATGGCAAAACATTAAGAGAAGCATATATACATCTAAATACTTTTTGTGCACATATTTGCAGACAGTCCACAATACATGCATCTGTTGAAATTACGAGGGAGGTGTTGCAGCACACATATAGATGTATATAAACACACACACAGAGACACACACAGACACCCCTGAGGCAAGTGCTTAGCTGCGTTGTTCACTAGGCTTCAAAGTCTCTCTGAGGTAGAGCTGAATATTATGTATGACTCATCATCCCTCCTCTTCCTCCTCCCTTCCAGTTGTTCCTTCATGAAGCTACAGCAAGGCTGATGGCGGGAGCCAGTCCCACCCGCACGCATCAGCTCCTGGATCGCTCGTTGCGACGCAGGGCAACGCCCGGAGCCAAGACAGGTGTGTTTGGACGCACTTATGTAGATTCTTTCTTTTTTTTTTTTTTTTTTTTTTTTCTCCATCCACTCAGCACAATACATTCTGTCTGCAGGTAGATTGGTTTGATAAGCTGTTTGCTTCTTGATATTTAGAATTTCTGTTTTATTTTTATAGAGCAAACATAATTTCCTCAGTTGTGATATTTTCTAGTAATTGCTGTATTTACTGTTTATGATTTACCTATTAAACCTAATGAATGTGGATACATCATTTCTCACTGAAAAGATGAGTTCAGGCTTTCAGTGTCTGTTTTTTCTCTTGGTATTGGTGGCAGCATGAGAGGCTCATAATCATAATTTGTTTTGTTGCTATAATCAGGTAGCTTTAAAGTCAATTTCCAACTCACTGATAAACTTCATCTGTAGACTCTGCTTTTCTCTCGGCATCAATTTTTTTAGATGTGTCTTTTCTTCCTTTTTAAATAAAGTTGCAGTGAGCTCAGGGACATTAAAGGACTAATGCGTAGCTCTAATCAGCTTCTCCTTTGTTTTGCCCAATTGTTCTCAACGCTTAATCCCATCAGTAATTAAATAAGAAGCCGCTGCAGTCTGATAGGCCGCTGCTGGCTGACGACATCAAAAAGCTCACCCGAGATACCGGGGTAATGACATTATTTGTGTATTTGTGTGCAGAGGAGTGCGAGGCGCGTCCAGGCCAGCGGGAGCAGGCGGAGGCTGTGATGCTGGCGTGCCGCTACCTTCCCCCATCCTTTCTGTCGGCTCCCGGACAAAGGGTGGGCATGCTGGCGGACGCAGCCCGCACCCTGGAGAAGCTGGGAGACAAGAGGACCCTCCACGACTGCCAGCAAATGATCATCAAGCTGGGCAGCGGCACCACCGTCACCAACAGCTAGAGGAAGGGAGGGAAGGTGGGCATGGTGCTGAGGACATGCATGGACACTGTATATAAAAACATCTCTGAAATACAAAAACACACTGACGGAAAAGAAACCCCCACAGAGACCACACAGTCTCTGGCTTTCTGGCGTGCAGCTATTGAACAAATTGATTTAAACTATCCAGATTCATATCAAACTGAAAGCATTTTCTGTATGGACTGTCCCTCATCAGCAAGCACTTCAGAGTTCACATTCTTGTTGCTATGGATTATTGCAAGAATAAAGGAAGCTTACTTACCGAGCTGAACCCCCTCATGAGGCTGTGTTGCAGTGCCACAGTTTGACCACAGAGGGGAGCCATCACATCCTCTTAGTGGACGGTGCAGTGTGACTGGTGTGTGTGTGTGTGTGTGTGTGTGTGTGTGTGAGAAGCATGACGGAGATACTTGCCCTGCACTTATTCAGTATAGTCCCACCCACCATATTTTTGACATAGATGCACCTTTTTACGGCAGAAGAGCTCTGGGTTGGAGTGGAGGTCTCCCCTGCTTGGCTGCAGACTGAGGGGTCTCTTGTTTTTGGGAGGAAAAAGACCAAGCTCTGATTGGTCCGACCGTGGGCTGTTTCAGTGTGAAGCAGGTTGTTCAAATAGTGTTAAAGTTGATTTGAATCATGTTTTTATCGGTGATAATCTAAGGAGAGGTGCCCCACTGTACAAGCTCTGTGTCTATCTGCACTAGCCCTGCGTGGCTGATTTCAATGAGATAAGTAATAATATGGCTTTATGAAGTTATTTTCATAGAGGTCTTTTTTTTTTCTTTTTTTTTTTGCAGTGTACATATTTTAAAATGTATTTATAACCTGTATGAAATTTTTATTAAGCAGTATTTTGCATAAGCAGAGTGATAAATGCTTATTTTGTTCCCTAAAACCTGTTTTCTTTGGTAGCTTTCGAACAGGCCTACATTATATGGTTACTGTACTGTGTTATGGAGACAGTATGAAGTTATTTGTGTCACATTGTGTGACTCGATTGACCTTTTGCACTGTTGCACACGTATGCAACTATGATATGATATCAAAAGGAATTGGCAGCGTCCAATTCTGGCATCACCTACAGACAACTGGAAATATAAAACATTAACCTTTGGCACGTTTGCAACAAGTTACATGATGCAGACAATTTCAAAAGTAATTCCCTTTTTTCCCCAAGAGGACCTGTAGTGAATCTTCTGGTTTTTCCTTTGTAGCTTCAACATAAAGCGCAATACTTGCTCTTTCAGTCATTATAGCTTCATGCTCCTAGAGAACCATTGTTTATTGATTTTAAGAGGAGTGTTAAAAAAATGACTTTGGTATGTGATTTTTGTCCCAGAATAAGTATGTTTTATTTTTTATAGTGTGTCACTAATGTGAAAGACTGAAAGATGTTAGATTGAGATGAATGAGATGGAACCATGTTTAAAGGTGTTATTCACGTGTCCTGTAACTGACATATTTTTATCACTTCTTCTTTGGGTTCATTCTTTTCTGATGTAAATATTAAAGCATTTTGTAATGAAGACTATCGTGTTTCCTGTGTTGCTTTTCTTTTGAATGCTTCATGGTAAATAGTGTCATGCCTCATGATGATGTTAAAAGTAATAAAAGTCTTACATGTAAAGTAGGATTCAACTTTCGCAAAAAGGTTAAAAATATTAATACGGTAATTCTGTAATTAATCTCGAACAGTGTTTTTGAAAGCAAAGGCCAAAGTTAATTGATATCAGTAATAGATGCATATTTGAATACCTAGCATTTTATTATTATCAGAAAGGAATCTTTGAGACATGACTGATGATGGGATGTGTTAATGTGTCTGTGATGATGGAAATTTGACTTTTTGGTCACTTTACCTGGCGAGCGAAAAATAAATAAAATTGCTGTTCTCCATGTATGTTAATGTCAGTGCACGTTCAGTAAAGACAAAAAGAGCAGGCGTTGGTCATAGCAGCATTGAAAGGTGCTGGTATATTTAACATTGGCGTTACAAAAAACATTTCAAACAAAGTGATGCTGTGTCATCGATTCCAAACAAATTGACATGAAAATCAATAAAACGGCATGCTCCAACTTATGACAAGTGACATTCCCAAAAAAGGTCGTTATTTTTTTTTCATCAATGGATTCTTTTAATAACATTTTATAAGCAATAACATATTCCATTTTATAGAAAATAAACATCTCTAGGAAATACTATACACAATTATATTAGTACATCACATCTTACATTTAAACAGCATCAAATACTTATATACACCATTAAATAACGAGCTTCATAAAAGGGAACGTTTGGTGTGGCGTTTTTGCACTTTCTTTTATGCTCTAATACTTAAATATGTCTCCTTTTTGATATGACCAGTACTTAAACTGACACCCTGTCCGGGGCATTGTTACATAGCATGGAAGAGTGAAAGAGGCTACATTTGAGATACACAAACAGACGGGTGTGTTGTGAAATCTGGGTTGAACGTATATCTTTCTGCGTTGCTGTGGTTGGTGAACTAATCATACATCATGACAATGTTCAACAGTAATACTTCTGGACTGTACATAGATGTGAAGTGAGACGACCTGACCCCCGGTCGGACCCTTGGAGCCCTGATCTGCAACCTGTCAATGGATGATGCCGCGGCGTTCTGTACATAGTGAATGTGCATACAGTTGAAATGGAGTAACACTCTTAAACAGAGTTATCTTTTTTTCTTTTTTTTTCTTCTTTTTTAAATTTCTGAATTACAACAAAGCCTGACATATACCAAGGGTGACGCGATGATGTCGTATAGTCATAATGCACATCAAAATACATCTCCGAAGATAAGAGCATTATATTAAAATACTGGGTCCGTTCTTTTTCCTCACTCTTCAATATCAGAATAGTTAGAACCTGTAAAGCACGTCATCATGTACAGTTTCCTTTTTTAGTTTCGTTTTGTCTCTTGTTTTAAACACAAACGCGCACATTGAGAGAGCACATCCAGTGGCTGGCTGCTGCTTTTTTGATGCAATGACATCTTGAATCAGAGATGAACTTCTTCACTTACACAGACACATGAGGCACACACACACACTGATGATGTGGCTGTAGAATGACATTGTGGTTATCACACACACATACACACACACACGCACACACACGCGCACACACACACACACACACACACACACACGCAGCGCACACACACACACGCGCACAGACACACACTCACGCGCATACACACCTCTTGGCCCACAGACAAGGTGGCCAGAGGGATGCTCCCGTCCAATCAGTGTCCGCCAGGTGTCTGAATATGATAGCAACCCATCCGAAGGCAGAACACACGCACACACACACACACACACACGCGCACACACACGCGTTCCTCGCTCTGCATTTCAAACAGCCCCCCTGTGCACTGGGCTCTAGGCACACAGCCTCTAAAGCGCAGTCTATCCTCCTGTTAAACAGCGCCGCTGCCTTCTGCCTTCCAGTGAGGGGTTCAGTCGGGGAAACACATTTCCAGGCCGAGTTCAGGGAGCAGCTTATTCTCTGCGGAGCCATCGTCCAGGGTGTGTAGCTCCACCTCATCGCAGCCTTTTATCCTCTCCCAGCCCCATTGGCAGACGTGCCTGTCCCTCATCACTCATCACCGTATCTTTTAGGTGTAGGTGGCTGTATGGACAGCATCTTTGTTTGCCTTGCTGGATAGGTGATGCTTGCTTGGCTGAGAGGTGGTGTTGGTGGTGGAGGTGGTGAATTGGAATATCTTACAGGTCCTGTAGGGAAGGGGAAAGAGAGACTGACATGAATTAAAGTTACAGATGCACAGAGATGAATAACCGTATGAGCTGTGCCAGAGGCTTTGAGGTACTGCTACACAGCAATGCAGAACATGCACCTTTATGTTTTGCTGTTAAGTCTAAACCATTAAACTGTGCAGTATATGCGTTCATGGAAAGAGCTGCAATACATGGACATGAAGGTATACTGCAGGTGGGAGCTCACATGTATGTGCTATACATGCAGCGTAGTGAGAGTTCCTGTGCAGGTCTGCAGACACGTTAGTGAGCTGGCTGCTGTGTGCAGGAGATGGATGCAGCTGGCTGGTGAACCAGCTCCACTGTGAAAGACACAGCGGGAACGCCTACTAATTGAGCTGGTGTGGTGGTGGTGGTGGAGCGCTTTCTTTCCCCTTATCTTCCTCCGCAGAACCCCAGCATCTCTCGTTCACTCTTTCCGTCTTCCCTCTGAACTGCCAGTTGCCCATCCTTATGGCCTGGACTCAGACCAGCAGCGTTCACTCTCTCTGTCTTCTATCTCTCCCTCTTTCTGCTCTCCTCTCTGGAGGAACTCTTTTAAACATTCAATCTCACTTGTTTTATTTTCTCACTTTCTCCATCGCCGAGTGTTGCCTGTCTCTCTTGTTGCCCTTCTTTTTTCTTTCTATCCCCGTCTCTTTCATGCTTTCGCTCTCTGATCTAACTGCCCCCATTCGTCTTTTGTTCCCACTCAGCCGCTGCACAAAACAGTTTTTTCTTCTCTCTGCCTGTCTCTCTGTGTATTTGTGTGTGAGTTTACAGGTACCCCGTTAATGAACCTGTGTGGATGCACACAGTGTGTGTCCCTTAGCTCTAGATAGCCACAGCTGTAGGCAACACGTGTGTGTGTGATTTCATTGATATATGTGTTCCAGTCCTGAACACATGCAGAGGGAGAATTTCAGAGGGGACCCATGGGTAGGGTGGTTGTGTGTGCACGTGTGCATGTATGTATGTGCCTGCTCTTCCCTTTGATTAGGCTGCTCAGCGTAAATTGGCGCTGCACAGACCCACACACAGACCCTCAGATCCCTCAGCTGATGACAGCTCTGCCTCAGCCCGCTAACAACAATCTCTCTCTCTCTCTCTCTCTCTCTCTGTCTTGCTCTCCTTTTTCTCTCTGTTTCACATACTCTATTTCTGCCGCTTAGACGTGGGAGTTGAGGTGAGGAGAGGCGGGGAGAGGAGATGAGAGAGAAAGATGGAGGAAGGGATGAAGGGAGGATGACTGAAAGAGTGGAAAAAGGGAGCATGCAGGAGATGAGGGGTGAAGAGAGTGAGGGAGCTGGAACAGCAGGGAATCACACAAGCAAAATAAGGGGGGAGGGGGGGGAGAGGGAGAGAGAAAGGGTGGAGAGAGCATGTGGGGAGGATTGCAGGCAGTGATGCTGGGTGGGGTGTTTTGATCAGTAGCCAGCTTTTCATCCCTGTCAGTCTGCACAGAGGAGAACAGGAAAGGAAGAGGGAGGGAAAGAGAGATGCAGAGAGGGGAGGGAGGAAGGAAGGAAGGGAGGCTACTGCCACTGCTGCCTCAATGCACCGCTGCTCCCTGCTGAATGTCAGCATCTCTACTTCCCTCCCCCCATCCCTCAGCATTTGACCTTCCTCTTTGTGCTGCAGTGCAAACACGCCACCACCAGATGGAGTCTGTCTTGCAGGAGAGTTGATTGTGGTGTGGGCTGTTCAGAATAACACAAAAAAACGGTGACCCATTGCAGCAGCGGTGGTCTGCAGTCATAACAGTGGTTGCTGAGTGACGGCACGACATGAAGGGCTGATAGGTGAGTGTTCGCACAACTACTGGTGGTTGATATGGGTTCAGCTTGCCAAGGTCATTGAGTACATATTGATTTGGTCACAGAATATCGGTCAGTCCGAGATGAGATCCGGACTATTTTGGCATGGGAATGGACAGGGGACTTGATACAGGTGTACAACGAACACCAACGTGAACCCTCGTGTTTCTTTTTTGGATTCTTTCTCTGTTCGACAAGAGCTGACAATTGTGTTTTCTGCTCTGCACTGTATCATATATCCAGCTATGGTGCTGCTGCTTGTGACAGCAATGTGTGAACTCATTTTCTTTCTCTGTTTTTTGGCAAGAGGGATGGGGGGAAAAACAATACAATTGAAACACACAGCTTGGCGCAGAAAGTTCTAATGGGACAAACACAGAACTACAACTGTGCATGGACACATGAAAACACCTGAGAAGTTTTTACAATGAGTGATACCAGTTCATCTCATTATGTATTCTATGCATGACTCACTGTGAAAGCAGGATGCAGTAATAATTTCGTCAAAGATTTTAAACCCTAACAACTGATAATATAATGATTAATATAAATGTATTCAATAGTTTAAAGGTTTTTATTTTTCTTACCTCATGTTTAGGACATTTTATGGAGAAATCATCTTCGTGGAATGTGCAGCCTAGGCAGGGAGAGAGAAAGAAAATAAAAGGAATAAACTAGATATCAACAATAACAATGAATGAAACAAATACCATGAGGCGAATGCACACAACAACTCAGCCAAAGTAAAATGAGTAAGAAAGAGGCACAGACAGAGAGAGAGAGAGAGAGAGAGAGAGAGAGAGAGAGAAAGAGAGAAAGAGAGAGAGAGAGAGAGAGAGAGAGAGAGAGAGAGAGAGAGAGAGAGAGAGCAACAGAAGAAAGAGAGACACTGAGTGGATAAGTTGCGATGCAGACAGACAGTCAGATATGGCCGGTGCACTCAGCAGGATTAAAAAGGGCCTCGCTCTGCTCCCTGTGCTGGCTAAAGGCAGACGTGGCAGGCCTTCTAATCCTCACACTGTACTTCCTTGGCATGAGGTAATGTAAGGGGAAGCCATACAACAACACATGTTCTGCTGACACATAGACACTCACTTATATTGACAACAATGACCAGGGACACACACACACACTCAGACACTGAAGGGAGTGTGGTTGTAAGACACACACAGGGTAGCATTAGGGCCAGCATTCAGGCAGGAGGCAGGAGGGCACACACACACACACACACACACACACACACACACGCACACACACACGCACACACACACGCACACACACACGCACACACACACGCACACACACACACACACACACACACACACACACACACACACACACACACACACACACACACACACACACACAGAGCCACAGAGGTTGTGGTCAATAATGCACACATGCACACCCTCCACCGTCTATCTTTTCCTTTTGCTCACTCCAGGATCCCACTTTTCCCTCATCATCCCTTTTATTCAAGGCTCCTTGCCTCTTTTCCCTCCCTCCTTCCCGCTTTTGCTCTCTCTTAGCACTCTCAGACAGCTATTCTCACACTCAATAATGTTACTTCCTGATGTATTTTCCCCACATCCCCCCCCTCACTTTCTTCCCTCTACTTTCATGTTTCTCTTTTTTTCTTCTACCTGCCTTAATTGTTGCTTGCCCACAACCCTCTAAACCCACGTTCAATTTCCCATTCCCAATTTCCCTCCTCATTTCTCCTCCCTATCCCTGGCTTTTCCCTTGTTGCTCTCTTCCTTCTCTCGCTGCGGTCTCTTACCTATCTCTTTGGCGCAGACATAGTGGTATTTATGAGAGCAGCCTCTCCAACAGCAGCTGAGGGACGCCCCCACAATCTGGCACTTGTAGCAGCTCTGGGGTTAGTCAGACAGACGGAAATATGGACCAAGATTCAACAAAGAAACAAACAAATTGACCGATAGAAGGACAGAGGGACAAAGAGGGTAAAAAGAGGAAAAAATGTAAAAATGTTAACATCAATTTCTCCAAGAAGCGGCATATTATTCCATTTAATTTTTAACTTAACTTAAGCATGCATTTTAGAATAGATGTTGATTGCTGTCGTACCGTTTGGGCCGAGTTGCTGGCAGCCTCCCTCAGTCCGTATAGTCTCCCAGCTACCATAATGACTCCCTTGGTCCAGATGGCACAGTTTTCATGGGCCCAGTGCTCTTTAGCCTCTGCCTCCACTTGTAGCCTTTTGAACATGCTGTCACCACCCTCTTGGTCTCTTGAGGCTCCTGTGCCAATGGCCTGGAGCTGCTTCATCCTTCTGAACCTCTCGCGGAGAGTTAATCTTCGAGGACCACTCTCCTGACCCGTCCTCTCTGCTCTTTCTGCCCTCCGATAGCGCCAATGGTGCCTGCTACTACTGCCCTCTTGAGTGAAAGCCTCTGTATTGCCCTCTTTTTCTGTGCTGCACTCACCCTCGCTCTTTGAGGAGCTGGGTTCTTCACTGCTGCTACTCTTGTTGTCATTGGTCTTCTGTGATTCTTCTCTGACAGATTCTGTGTGCCCCATCGTCAACATTTTCCGTGGAACGCCATCCTCTGTGTAGTAGGGTCCACACAAATCACCTAGGTCTCTGTAGTTTGCTGGCTTTCCACAGAGGCAACATGTAAGACACCTGTCAATGAGATTTATTTTCACCAAGGGTCCTTGCAGCATGGCAGCAGTGTGTGGCACTATTTTTGCAACTGTGAAAGGATTCCTCATTCTAAGTATGCCCTTTTTTCTACGTCTCTGAAACACCACTGCATCCTCAGGCTTGTTGACGATGGCACACCAGGAAGAAAAGTCTCTGGAGTTGTTGATCCGGACATAAGGACAGAAAGACAGTTTAGAACTTTGATGGACTGGTTTGCGCCTGATTCTTTTCACAGAAATGATCTCAGTCTGCTTTTCTGATATTGTCACCACAGGACCCACAATACATGTTTCTACTTTTTCCTTCTTTTCCGTTTCTTCTTTTTCTCTCTCCTCGTTTTCGTCCCGTTCACATCCTGCAGCCCTTACTACTGCTTCAATAACCTCCATGGCGTCTTTCATCCCAGGTTTTGGCCCGGGCTTTTTGTGGACCTTCATCGGCTTGCCAGGAATTTGCTCTGCTGTGGTTTTGCCTCGTTTCCTCTGAGTTGGATTTGCGGATGGTTTTCTGCCTCTTTTAGGTTTCTGAGTGAGTTCTTTGCTGGTTACCTTGGGGGCTTCTGTGATCTCATCTGCTCCGATTGGCACAGGTGTTGTGGACTCGGTGGGGGTTACCGTCCCTTCTACCCTCTCCTGTTGTTCTACTGATTCAATATTTTTCTCCTCAACTGTCTCTGTTTCTTCGGCTTGGCCTTTTCTTTTCTTTCTCCTCTGTTTTAGATGCATCTCATGGTTGTTTTTAATGGCCCTCTGCTTGGCTAGTCTTGGTGTTGTAACTATTAGGCTCCCTGCTTCCAAGGCTACTATTGAGGCATCGGTGCTCTCCACCATGGCCCATCTCTTCCTTTTAGTTCTGGTGGACTTAGTGGGAGCAAATGATACACCTTTTGAGGCCTGACGTGTCCACTCTCCTAGAGACCTGACTTCACCTGGAGCCTCCATTGAGCTCCAACCCTTGTCAGCTCTGACACCATGCTGTATCCCTGGTTTCATGTGTTCTTGCCTTGTCTCTTCTTTATTCACAATCTCATCTTCTATCCCTTGTCTCATCTCCTCTGCTGTTGATGCCTCTCTTCCTTGTGCCATCTCCTTTTTTCTCACTGCTCCTTCACGTTGTTTCAGTACTTCCTTTCTAGAATCTATGCTTTTTACCTCTCCCTCTATCACCTCAATGCTATTTATGAGCATAGATGGGTCACCTTCCTTTAGGACAAGTTGAGGCAAAGCCTTGGCTGTCACATCTTCACTTAGATTGCTGTCCATCTGGGGGATTGGGATGTGTTTCTTTGAGCTTGGAGATGTAATTTTCTGCACCATGGCCTCGTATTTCTGTCCTCTGCCTTTGCGTGGTGGGAGAACTTTTGTTTTCGTGGGGCATTGAGGAGGCACCACAGGCACATCACAAGTGATGTCCATCTCACTGATGTTTGGAGGAGTGTCTTTGGGTGGGGGAGTGACCACAGAGACTTTCTTGGATGGCCCCCGCTTTCTTTTGGGGCCACGGACACCCTTCTCTTTCAGTGTAGAGACAACCTGTTCCACTAGAGACGGTTGAGGTGGTAAGGGTTTTGGTTTTGGCTTTGGACCCCTCTTTTTCTTTGCTGGTGTTGTACAAAGTTCTGGGCTAGGTTTCCGTTTTAATGGAGGTAATGTCTTTTCTTGTGATTGTTCCGGTAGGACTGGTGTGGCAAGTGGTGCAGGTGGTTCTGCTGAAACATCTGTGTTTTTGACTGCATTAGGAATGGAAGTTGGAATTTGTTCCACATTAACAGGTTCCTCTACTTTTGGAGAATCTTCAGTAGCTTTAATTTCTGTTAGTGTCTGGGGAAAAAAATCTTCCCCTGTGACTTTTTCTTTTGACAGTTTTTCTTGCGAGGGCTTTCTGGATCTTAAGACCATGTTCTTACCCTCCTTCTCTGGAGCCGTAACCTCATGGTTTGCTTGTTTTTCATCCTCGTTTACTGGTTTGGCATCCTGGGTTACTTGTGATATTAAAGTTTTTGGGCTCTTTTTGGCCCTGCTTTGCAGTCCTGTTAAAGGTTCAATGGTTTCTTCTTGTTGTCCCAACTTTGCCTTAGAAACTGAGCCTTTAGGGCGACCCACTGAGGCCTTGATGGGTGCAGTGTCATCGGGAAGCAAATCATCTGCATGCTTGGGTCCAGTCTTAGGTCCTAGTTTTAGACTTGGCTTTAGAGCTGGTTTTGGAACAAGTTTTGGTCCAGGTTTTGATCCAGATTTTGGCCCAGATTTTGAGCCTGGTTTGGGTCCTGGTTTTCGTTTCACAGGTGTTTCAATTGTCTGTGGCGGCTCTAATTCATTTGGCACAAGTTTTGGTCCTGGTTTAGGTCCTGATTTAGGTCCAGGTTTTGGCCCGGGCTTTGGTCCAGTCTTAAGACCAGGTTTAGGCCCTGGTTTTGGACCTGGCTTTGCCCCCGTTTTTGGCCCTGATTTTGGTCCAGGTTTTGGCCCTGGTTTGAGCCCAGGCTTTGAACCTGGTTTTGGGCCTGGTTTTCTCTTCACATGAGGCTCAACTTTGGGTGGCAAATCTGGTGCATTGAATGAACGAGTGCACATTCTCGAACGAAAACCATCAGTTATCATTTTGGGAGTCTGGCGTACAATAGATTCCTGATGAGCTAGGTCCATTGGATCCGAGAATAACATAGTTTTGCTTGGAGGCATGCAGGGTTTCTGTGTAAGCGAGGGAGCTACTTCCTCTTCCTTTCCCTCCAAGCTTAGTTGTCGCCTAATTCCCACACCTGAATGCATGATTCTTCTTCTACCCCTTGCATGCTTACGTCCAAATGCCCTCGGCTGAGCAGATGGGGCAATAGGTTCTGGTTTGGCCAAGGGAGTCACTGCACTAGCGCAGCTGATGCCTGGCTCCATGTCTTCATCGCCTTTTTTGGGGGAGGGAGGAGTGTCTGCCCAGGAAGGGGCTGAGGGAAGTATCGACTTCCCTGGCAGTTGAGGAGAGTCTGGCTCCAGCACTTTAGCATCACTGTGATCAATATGATCCCTGGCCTGAGCTGAAGGTGTTGTCTTGTCATTGAGCGCTGAGAAAACTGGCATAGCAGACTGAGGCTGAGGAGCAGTGTCACCAATGGCTGACTCCCTTGCAGGAGCATCTGCTGCTGCTGTTGCTGCTGCTGCATTTGGATGGGCAGGCGCCCCTGCAGGCTCGTTGTCAGTATGGAGCTCTGTACTCTGACTCTCTGTCCTGCTGCAGAGATCCACAAATGACTTCTCTTGCCCATCTCTGTTAATGTGATCCTCAGTCGATGACACTTTATCCCCCTCCTCTAGTTCCTCCCTAACCCCTACAGACAGAGGAGGGGAAATAGAATGCTGTTGTCTCTGTATTTCTTCTTCTCCCTCTTCATCTGCCTCATCCTGTGCACTCTCATTCCCCTCCCCCTCCTCTTCATCTTCCTCATCTCTGCTCTCTCTCTTGACTGAGTTGCTCTCGTCCAAGGCATCAACTTGGGGGGTTGGAGAGGTGTTCTCTGAGCTGTCCTCCTTCTCTGTGGAATATTGATCCTGTTCAAGGTCACCCCTAGATATAAAAGGCAATGTTTTCACTGAGCTCTCAGATGCAGTTGGAGACTCAGATTTGAACGCTTCTGATTTCATTTCATGGACAAAGTGTTCCTTGTGGCTGGAGTCAGAGAGAGTGGCTGGGGACTGTTCAACAGAGTCTCTTGTATCAGGGTCATATTTGCTCTGGACTGTTTGGTACAATGTCTCCTTGTAGCAATATCTTTTTTCTGTCATTCCTTTGTTTACATTGCTGTAAAGAGCTGGACATTTCTCTTCATCTG
The DNA here is from genome assembly GCF_910589615.1 of Taurulus bubalis. Lineage (NCBI taxonomy): Eukaryota > Metazoa > Chordata > Actinopteri > Perciformes > Cottidae > Taurulus > Taurulus bubalis. Next base: position 14,793,112 of record NC_136605.1, read on the forward strand.
ACCATTTCTCCAGATTATCTGTAGATTTAGTGTCTGAATCTCTCTCGCTGTCAGGAGATTTCTCTGTTGACACCTCCTCTTTGTCAGCTAATTTTTCTGTCCAGGCTGATTCTTCAAAGTTCTCTTTGACAGGTTCGTTGATATGCTGTATATCTGAAGGGGAGTCCCTTTCTTGTTTCATCGGACTGGGGATTGTAATGCTTGTAGGAGACCTCTCATCACCAATGCTCTTTACTGGAGTATTCATGCCATCCCCTCTCTGCCCTGACTGACATCGAGTAGGGTCAGGGGTAAGGTTGTGCAGACCTGAGTCTCCAGACCTGGTGGACATATCATCTGGAGATGTCATGGAGCATGAAGAGGCTGTGTCCAGGTTGAGTTGTGTGTTATTGGGAGCCTGTGCTGGACTTCTGCCCTGGCCACAGTAGTAGTAACCCCTCTCCAGTTGTTCATCACTACTGCTGGAGTAGCCTCCCTCATGGAGTTCCATGGGCATTGGCTGGTGCTGTGGGGTAGAGTAAGGGTCCTGCATGGGGCCTCCACCAATACTACCACTACCACCACCATCTGGATATGGAGGACTTTTGTACTCCTCACCCTTTTTGATGGATGCTCCGCTTCCAGCACTGCTGTTGCTACCTCCATTGCTGCGCTTACCACCTTTCTTGTTGGCCACCAGGGCCTCTGATAGCAGCAACTGCTGGACATTATTAGAGATGTTCTCTACCTGAGAGGTGAGGGCATTCAGACTCCACAAGCTGGGGTTTGACAACAGCTTCTCCGAGAAGCGTTCTTTCATGGTGGGGACCTGCGGTGTGGTGGTGTAGCTGTGGGGGGCTGCATGGGGCACATTGGGCGAGGGGTGTGAGCGAGGGGGCATCAACATAGTATTGGTGCCGGCTTGCTCCTGCATGCCAGCTGAAGAGGATGAAGAGGAGGATGCTGCCCCAGGGGTCATGGGAGGTTGGCCATACTGGAATGACTCTGGATTGGTCATTAGTGGTGAAGGGGTGGAGCTGTACGAGGGGGAGCGTCCTACAGAGCGGGCTGGAGAGTGACTTGAGGAGGGGCTACAAGTCTGATAATACTGTTCTGGTGATCTGACAGACAACTCTGAGAGACAGTAGTTTTGTTGGGGTTGGCTGTAGTGTTGGTATTTAGGGTGGGGCTCCTGGGGGTTGGTCATGGCCTGTAAAGGGGGCTGCTGCTCATAACCCCGGGAGGGAGGCTGCTGGTAGCCATAACTGTTCTGGGTCGACCTGTAAACCCCATGCTTCAGACTGCTGTGGCTGCTCATTTGTCTGCCATACTGAGAATTTGGGGGAATGCTATAACCTTTATAACAGTGGGGCATTGGGCTGCACTTTTCCATGTATGGCGAAGGAGAGGGTGAGTGCTGGGGGTAGTGAAGGTGACTCTGGGGGTACATGAGAGGGGAGGGGGTAGGGTTAGCGGGGTGGGCCTGATGGTGGGGGCTGGCATAGGCAGGGGTGGTGGGTTGGTGGCACTGGGTCTGGGAGTGGGCCAGCATGGTCTGGTCTATGTACTGGGAGGAGCCAGGTGCAGGGGTACCACCAGCCTCAATACGCCCCACCATCTCCTGGTCAAACTGTGCTAACTGGGCAGAGTCTTCCCATTTCTGCTGGAGGTGGCCCTCGCTTAAATACTGGGCTGAGTAACTCCCAGGGCCCATGTGGGTACTATAGGCCCCGGGACCCTGTAGGTGCTGACTGGGGTTTGGTGGGGGCACTTTGCTTCCTCTGTAGGCTTTCTTTGTCTGCGAAGGTGCTGCGCCCCCATTTCCACTCCCATTCCCTCCACCATTGCCTGGGTAACCAGGGTAGGCTTGCTGGCTGTAACAGTCCTTGGGTCCTCCTCCAGTTACTGGTCCTCCAGTTACCGGTCCTCCAACCGGAGTCATGCTCGTGGGGTTCGCCAGTGAATGAGCCTCATAGCCTGTTCTGCTGTGACCAGGGACTGGGCCTGGATGTGGACCGGGGCTCGGGTGCGGGTGCTGGGGGTGGGGTTGATGCGGGTGTTGTCGGTAGGTCTCCAGGCGGGATAATTCATGGGACTCCTGCTGGTAGCAGGGTTGGTTGCTGTGGTAACCACCGCTGCGCTCACGGAAGGACTGCATAACTCCCTCCGACTGCAGCCAGAGCTGGGAGGGGGAGGTGAGGTGAGACAGGAAAGGGGGAAGGGGGGTTTGGGGTTCTGAAGGCAGGGAGAGAGGGAGAGGGGGGGGGGCAAGAGAAAAGAGAGAAAAATTGTGATGGTTAGTGCTGTTGAGCTTCAGGTTAATCTATCTCACATTGTATCCTCTAATATTCAATGTCTAATTCTACTTTAACATCCACTTGAAGTCAAAGCTAAATTCTTTCCCTCTTTGAGAACCATTGAAGATATCGTTTTTCACACTTGATCACACTCACGTTCAAGCACACACTATGCACATCCCGTAGTATTATCTGTTTTTTTCACCAGATTTGAAGACATTTGCATGTTTTTTGTGAATATGCATTTTTGTGTGTGTGTGTAGAAAATGGCCCCTAAATGGTGCTGGCTCCAGAATCTGTTTCAGCCTCTCAAGATGGAGGGGCAGACAAGTGAGGCAGTCTCTGGTGCAATGATTGACATGCCTGGAAGAGGAGCTAGAAAGAGAGATGTTGGAACTTAATTACTTAGCAGTAATAAATAAGTAATCATAACAACCACAGTGTAGATGTGTGTGTTAGAATGTCAGAGTGCATAATTAAAACCGGGCAAATGTTCAAACACAGCAGGCCGCAGCAATAAGATGACATCTGAAGAGCATCCACGTTGGTTCATAACACTCACGTCCAGTGCCTCTGTGGCTATTTAGCTTTCCAGCAGACTTTGTATGATGCATTATTCATTATTGTTGTTTTGGATCAAATATGATCCCCCGACTTAGCCCCATTTTTCTAAACACTCTGAGATATTAAAATTCATTACTTAAACAAACAATGTAAAGCAATATTATCTGGTTTTTCTTTGATGCAGTGTTTCATAAAAGGTTTCACTGAGCCCTATTTTTCTTCTCCTCTCCTCTCTGTCTTTTCCTGCACAGATGCAAACTCCAGGAAGTGGGAAGTGTGTTTATGTGCATGCTTTAAGTACACCAGTAGGGGTGTCATAGAGTGTGTTTGGTGTGTTTCTTCCAGTGTATGAGTGCACGTGGCAATGTTTGTAATAATTTGCCTGCTTAACCATGTGTGTGTGTGTGTGTGTGTGTGTGTGTGTGTGTGTGTGTGTGTGTGAGTGTGTGCTTATGCATTCATACAAAAGAGAAAGGAAGAGAGAAGGTGGGAGAGTGCTCTGCTCTATAAAAGGAACAGAGTCACCTGGAGACGGAGCACTGAGCTTGTGTGCATGTCCGTGTGTGTTTTTGTGTGTGTGTGTGTCAGCCGTTTCCAGCACAATATCCCGGCATTCAACCCACCCCAGGGACAATGGTGCATCCCACCAGACGCAGAGTGGCATTATTCATCTCTGAAACACACAGAGAGAGAGAGAGAGAGAGATAGAGAGAGAGAGAGAGAGAGTGTGTGTGTGTGTGTGTGTGTGTTCGTGCAAGAAGGCGAAGCAGTGTGGTATTGTGTGTATTTATTCTTGTGTGTGCGTGAATGTGTCTGTGAGTGAGTGGAGGTCCGTTTGTGTTTATGTATGCAGGCCCACATCTTTTGGCTGCCCCATAAATAAACACACAAACACACACATTCATAGGCGAACACGTACACACCAAAACACACACCTACAGATTCCCCTGGAGATTCTCTGTCCTCCCTACTACCTTTCTATCTCCCCTGCCTGCAGCCTAGTGCTTCACCCATGGTGATTGTGTGTGTGTGTGTGTGTGTGTGTGTGTGTGTGTGTGTGTGTGTGAATGTGTGTGTGAAGACACTTGTTTACACAATGACCTAAATAACATGCTTATAGGGGACAAGATGTGCGATTCTGCCAGACCAAGCATGCCGAGCACAGCAGAGAGGATGGACCGATAAACACGCCACTTTTGGGATCCAGTGTTGTGATGCCATGTGTTTCTGACACATCCACTCTTCTCCACAATAGCATATTTTGAAGAATAATTCATTGGATTTTTACCTGCTGTGTGACTCACTAAAAAAACAAAGCAAACAAGCCAAGTAAATCAATTTACTTCCTGCCTCCTTCTGTTCTTCCTCTCAAACACACATATGTGAGTGGCATCTACATTCTTATCACGTCTCCACTCCACCTCCACGCTGCAGCTCCTCCTTCCGCTTCTATCTACCCACAGAGAGCCCCGGCATTATGGAGCCGGCCGACTGCCGTATTTGTGGATGCACCACGTCATGTCACGCTGCTCCCTGCCTCGGTAGGGGTCAAAGAAGAGAGAGGACGATGGATACATGCTGAGATCGCTGAATCCTCTCTGTTGATCTGTCTATCTATCAGTCTGTCTGTCTGTCCGTTTATTAGGTAGCATTGATTTTGCTGCTGCTTGAGCACAGAGAAGGAGGGATGAAGAAGAAGCAAACACGCATCACTCACCGTCTGTCCTTCGTGTGCACATAGTACACACACACACACACACACACACACACACACACACACACACACACACACTGCATTTGTTACAATGTTATCTGTGTGGAGAGGGTACCTCTCTCTCATCTCTACTTCTGTTTTAACCTCCTCTAACTTTCTTTTCCACTCTCAGATCTCCTCCTCTGGCCCTGTGCTGTGACTGGAGAGGAGAATGCCAACGGGAGGCGGAAAACAACAAGGCGTTGGGGGTCTTAAGGGAGATGAGAGAAAAGGAGTCATTTGAGGCAGAGGGAGAGATTGAGGATGGGCGATGCTAGATGGAAGTGATAGAATGATAAGTTTGAAGAGGAGGATGATGGAGAAGGGGCTGCAGAGGACAGAGGAGGATAGATGATTTACTGAGTGGGCTTTACAACCTGGGCTCCTGGGAAATATGAGCTGCCGCAGCAATCGCCACACACGCACACTTTACGCGCACAGAGGCACATGCAAAATGGTAGATTGTGCGCAAGCTTACAAGGCAGTGGGGTCCATAATTAGTCAAATGCTTCACCACAACAGGCAAACATGAGCTGCTAGACGTGTGATTGATTATATTGGGCTCTGCCCACTTCAAATCTCATCTAGGCAGCTGCCTTCATAACCAGCTTCATTGTTATTGTAGATTTGTAAACCTTAAAGTGACATCAGAGTTTGAGTGTTCGAATATGCTTTTCCATGTGTATTTCCTGAAGAACATTGTGACCAGGAGGGCCGTCGGATCTGCAGCATCAGAATGTGTCTGTCGGTAAATCTAATATTGTCAGGAAGGAAGTACAGGAGGGAATGAGTGTAAGGGGAGGATGGAGGGAAGAGTGAAGGAAGAGAGGAGGGTGAATCTGATTGTTCCGCTGGATGGTTCATAATGCGCTGAGCTGCGACTGGTTACTGCCCCCCCCCCCCCTTCATTCTTTTTTTATCCTCTCTCCCCCTCTTTCATCGCATCATCTTCAGAGGCAGCTTGAGATGGGATTTATCTTCACACACATACACACACACACACACACACACACACACACACACACACACACACACACACACACACACACACACACACACACACACACACACACACACACACACCACATTAATGCACACACACAGACAGCTCTCTCACATCATCTCTGGCTCTGAAGCACTTTCGCTTCAAATCTTTTTCCTGCTCTCTGTCTATCTGACACAAACAAATACACATACACACATGCAAATGCACAAACATGTACACACACACACACACACACACACACACACACACACACACACACACACACACACACACACACACACACACACACACACACACACACACACACACACAGGATGGAACTTCTCCCTGTGTACGTTTTTACCTCCACAGTCATCCTGGTTAATTATGCATGCAGAGGCAGTTTGCTGGGGAGGTGGAGCGGCCTGGGAGGAAATAGACACACACACACACACACACACACACACACACACACACACACACACACACACACACACACACATATTCTCAAACAGCCGCACTCCACCACCACCTCTGGATTCATCACAACACGCCCCAGCACCACGCACACCAAAGCACAGCTCACATGCTCCTCGACAAACCCGACTACGCACTTGAAAATAACCCAAACATGCCACTCTCCATGGCTCCCGCCCCCCCCCAACACCTCAGCACACACACTCACGTCTAACACATCTGCCTTTAACACCCTGTTTAACACAGCACGCTCCAAAATAACACAGCAACCCGCCCTGCTGCTGCTCCCAATCAGCACGCCGCTATCCCCCATCCTAATTGCACACACTTCAACACGACGGCATTCAGATGCCTCCAATCATTTCCTCTGTTCAGATTTGCCAGCATCCTCCCCTCTCGGTGGACACTGTGCCCTTTTCCTTGATAACCGCAAGTTCAACCCACTGGGAAAGCAGACAGACAGATGGACAGACAGACACACATCTCCCCTCTGTCTCTCTCCTCTCATCTGCAGTGTCTGGCCGGGCTGTGTGGGTGGGTTCCTACCCAAGGGAGAGGCTTAGGAGATGGAGGAAGCCAATATCTGGTCTGACATTTGTCAGTGTCCCGTTGTCATGACACACAGCTGGAGGTCACCGGGGGTCACCGGCAGCCAGTCACATGGATGATAGGAAGAGACATAGAGGGGGCGGAGACCGGCCGCTGACACTCACAGACGGACATATGGCACTTTGAGGCTACTGGACATGCAGCAAATTAACTTGATTGGAGGGCTAATGCCGAGGGATTATTGTGTGCGGAAGCTTTTAATTATTGATGTAAGCCGTCTAATTTTATTGAGCACGTTGCTCATGCATTAAGTTCGGCAAATTTCCATCAAATAACATCAAAAACATAAATTGGTATCCATTGTCTCCATCTGTTTGCCTATTTTCCTCAGTGATACACTGGCATCACAGTTTAAAAAAAACAAACAATATTGCCAAACACATTTCAATGGAAATTAGCACTTTTCTGTATTGTCCTACCAAGTCACTTGTCTCCCCTTAATTATAACCAGTTTGAGGTTTTTGAAATCTGACTGAGATCCGAGGCAGAAACGGTTCAATGGCATCTGAAACGAAGGGAAATGAGCCTTACCGTGGCCGATCTGGGAGACCATTTTGGTTCCGTGAGTGAGGCCAGTTAATGTGATGCAGGGTCTGTGTGTGTGTGTGTGTGTGTGTGTGTGTGTGTGTGTGTGTGTGTGTGTGTGTGTGTGTGTGTGTGTGTGAGTGTGTGCAAGAGAGAGAGGTACAACTGTCGGATCTCTTGGGTTTAGGATGACTCATCGACATTCACAGGCATGGCACATAAACACCAACCACACACTCTATGCAGACATTACTCACATGCATGAACTGGAAGAAGAGAAGAGGGGAGTTTTGACTGCACAAAGACAGACAGACACAGGCACACACACACACACACACACACACACACACACACACACACACACACACACACACACACACACACACACACACACACACACTGCTGCAGCTTCAACATGCAAGAATAAATAAAGGTCAGAGAGAGAGAGAGACAGATGCATGTGAGCGAGAGAGGAACGCATCAGCCACTACAGTTATCTACTTTGTGGTTTAGGTACAGAAATCCTATTTGGCTCTGAAATCAGAGCGCAGAGGCGATGTTATCCTCTATTCTGTCGAACAACATCCTCTCTTTTTTCTCTTAGTCTCTGGGGTGAAAAAAAGGAGACATTTTATTAATTGACGTGTGGATAATATGCATCTATTGCTTTCCATTGCCCTTCTGTGACAGGTTGGTGTTGTCCAATGACCTTTCAGTGGAACAACGTCACACTGTGATGTGTTACGCCTTAAAGACAACAACAAACAAACAAAACAAACAGGGTCTACTGTCACCTTGGCAACGGCAGAGCCACGCAAGTGGAAAGCGTTGTGTGTGCATGTGGCGTGAAGAAATCACCCACGTAAACCTGGTGAAGATGTTGGGGAGGCTGAGCGAGTGTGTATATAGATGGGATATTTTAGGCAAAGGTGACACACAACACAAACACACACTGTTTGTGTTGCATGCTGGAAATCAGAACGTCTCACACATACACATGCATGCAAACATACACCCAAACACAATTGGATGGGAATGTTTTTTTGACAAATCTTCAAAATAAAAGTTGGATTATGATGCTGATGAGGTTTGTGTTATGCATGGTACATCCAGTCTGAATTGTGTCAAAGCAGAAAATCATAATACAAAATGAATATAAAGAGGAGGCTCTTTAATGAATTGTTTCAGGGATACATTATTTGCTCTGACTCATTTATTCTATATGTTTTCTGCCACAGATGACTCACCAACTGGAAAACCTTGCTGTAGTCCTCGGTATTACTGTGGCGATTTTCTTTTTCCTCATTGCTGCATCTTTGAGAACTACATATTGATAAGTTTGTACAACACAAAAAAAGAGAGAAGAAAGAGATGTGCTCAGTGGCACACAATCCAGACTTGCACGCTCTTTTGAAGGACGAGTTTTGATTTAAGTCTGCTCCATCTACATACAGTATGTCACTTTATATGCGTGGTAGGGCATAACACTGAATCACTTTCCCGTTCGGCAATAGGCGAAAGACGAGCATGTGGGCTGTGAAAGGACAAATCCTGTGGACCTATTTCTTTGAATATCTCCCTTTTCCAGACTTCTAGCCTTGCGCAGAAAATCACTCATCCCTCTCTTGTTCTGCTCCTCCACACAACTCCCCTTTATCTCTTTTTCTATCCATCTTCCCTTTCTGCGTCTCCCTCTGTCTTTCGGCGCGGTCACCTCCAGCGGGCAGCTGCCGAGCGTTGCCCTTTGAAGGACTAAACCTGGCTTTGTTTACATGGTAACGGAGCGCCGAGACGGGCGAGAATGGAGAGGGAGAGAGGGACGAGGGAGAGAAAATGACAGGCACGTGGGCAATCAAGTGCACACACACATACACATCACATAGGCTCTGCTTGTTCCCGGCGAAGGTTGTCGTGGATACCTGGCATGTGACAAAAATCAAGCAAAAAGAAAACTGATTGCTCATTACCTGCTTTTTGTCTGTGGGGTTATGTGAGTGAATGTGGAGCTAGACGGCGATAAACATGAATCATTTTCAGCTTGTGCAAGCGTTTGATAATATGGGCTCATACGTGAAAGCATTTAGCGTGAACATGCTTGATGAGAGCCTTCATGATCAAGCTTGACTGCCTACAATGCCCCCGCAGTGTGTGTGTTTGTGTGTGTGTGTGTGTGTGTGTGTGTGTGCGTGTGCGTGTTCGAGGGCATTGGCGTATTCCTGTTAACCTTCCAGAACGCAGAGGGAGTGAGACGTACAGACAGAAGAAGAAGAGGAACAAAGAGAGAGTGAGAGAGAGAAGGAGAGAGAGAGAGAGAGAGAGAGAGAGAGAGAGAATGGGAGAGTGAGAGAGTGTGAGAGTGAGAGAGAGAGAGAGTGAGAGAGAGATGCTCTGTGGGTTTATGTTCTCATAGTATTGATAACCTCATCCATGCCCACGTTTTTTTCTGCTTTTTTCCCTACCGGTCCCTCTTTCTCTCTCTCCCTCTCTCTCACTCTCTCTCTCTCTCTCTCTCCCCCTCTCGACCTAACACACACACACACACACACACACACACACACACACACGCACACACACGCACACAAGCACAGAGGAGTTGAGGTCCTGTAAAGTGGGCCGCAGAGCTACTTGGTATTCCATCAGAATGCTCCAGCAAGGGAGACTGTGGAGCAAAAGAAAGAAACAATGCAGGAGGAAGATGGGACGAGAGAAGAAGACAAAAGCGCAGCATTCGGAAGCGAGTATGTCTGGTTAAGTTCTGAAATCCAATCTGCATGCTTATTCTAAACTTATTTCAAAAGCAGATGCAGAGAGGTATACTTTTGCAGCAAAGGTGCTGAGTTTTGAGGTTGTAAAACAGACGGGAAACGGCTCATATCTCACAGTGACCCATTTTGGTTTGGTCCAGCAAAGCTTCCTGCCACACACACACACACACACACACACACACACAATCATCCGCCCTTTGCAGGTAATGGGGTAGAACGCTCCACTGAAGCAGAGGGAGCGGTGTTGGAGCAGGTTTGGTGTGACATCCCTGCTGGGGCTCACGGTGTTCCACTCCCATGTATTCGATCCCTCCACTCATTTACACGTACACACACCTCACACGTGTGCACAACTTCACTCACCCACTCACTCACACACACACACACACACACACACACACGGATTTGCACCTGCTCCCTCTTTGTGCCACTTCGGTTCATCTAATTGATGATGCTGTGTCTCTCTCTAGCACAAACACACACTCACACACGCACACACATACACCCTACCTCTTCCTCCCTGTGTCCTTTAAGTTGTACCGTGTCCTCCATTGTCCTCTATCTTTACCCTTTACTCGCTCTGTAGCCACAGTGCAGCTGTTGGCCGTGCTGTGTGTGACTGTCTGCATATGTGTGCCTGTGACCTTGTCTTAGGTGAGATAGGGCAGACAGCTTGCTGGTCTGGCAAATTGAACCCATGGCCTGAAGGAGAGATTTGCAGTGGCGATGAGCAGCCTCAGATATTGTCCTCAGCAGCTCGTTTGTCTAAAAATAAGAATGACTGTCCTTCTGTGTGAGGTTGCCTCCATGTTATGCAAAAAGACAAGTCATAACCAACGAATGCTTTGCTTTGAGGGGCAGAAGGGGGGATTCATAGCTAATGCATTCACTGGTGACTCATGTATCTGACTTCATATCATTTGCATATTGAAGAAGCCTTGCAAGTTGGCATCGGGTTTGGTTTGTGTGTGTGTGTGGTTATCTCACCCTGGCACACACATGCAGAAACACAAATATGTACTTAAGTTTTAACAGCTTACTCAGGTCTAGCTTGATGTGCTAACACCAGTATATTCACTTACATTCTCTTGAGAAAGGGCACTCTGATCCAAGAGAGAGAACTTGCCGTTCTTCTGCACTAAAGAGAAGGTGCAGAAGTTCCCATAATGCTTTGGGGGATATAAACAGGAAGTATAATGATGCCAAGGAATCAGTTTAAACAAAGGGGTCTACAACTATCCGTTGCTACAACTTGAGCTCCATTTTTTTTTGCTCATATCTTTTAACATTTTAGCTGCTTTGCAAAATAAAAAATATGCTGAATTAACTATTAGCAGTTCCTGTTTGCAATGTGCCCATGGAGGTACAGAGAACTATCACTGGATTACTCTTGACACTGAAGAACAACTTAATTGAAATGTGATGATTCTCGGGCGAGTTCTGGTGTGTAAGGAGCGTCTTTCTTTCCATGATTTCTAAGCGGATTTACAAACGTTCATTTGTGATGGACATCAAATGATAACTAATTAACCTACTGTTGTTTGTAGAGCACCTGCTTTCACCTCATGCAGTAACGTATTCTCACATGGTTTACACGTTTTCAATGTGAAAAAAGGGGAAGACAGTGGGAAATAAAAGCCCTACACACTGCTTTTAGGGGTGTATGCACGCATGCACACTTGATAGCAGTCATCCTCCTGGATTCTTTCAAAATAAAAAAAGCTATGAGCTATGTCTGTATTTGTGCCTCCAAGCATCGTCCCAGAAAGGTGTCCTTGATGGTCTACTCTCTCCTCTATACTCTCCTCTCCTCTCAACTGTTACCTGAGAGCCAGACTGGGGAATACTTTACTCCATTTGCAGACGCAGACAGACTGACACTAAAAGGAGGCCAGCCACAGATACACTGATGGCAGATAGCTGAAACGAGAGGAGGACAGCAAGTAGAGATCGAGGAGAAGACGCCATTTGATCCGATAGGGCCGAAAAGAGTTGGAGTATGGAGGGCAAATATGGAGGAGAGGAAAAGGCAGATGTGGGAGATTGGGAAGAATTGGATGACTGATGGGATTGGTGAGAGAAAGTGGAGTGACGGGAAGGAAGATGGGGAAATATAAGCGGGTGAAGGAAAAGGCGGTGAGAGAGAGAGGTGAGGTTAGTGGCGCGATGTGAAGGAGGGTGAAGAGTAGACCTACAAGAGAGGCGACGAAAGGGGGAGAGATGCTGCGAGATGAAGGGAGCTGGGGGAGAAAAAGACGGGGAGTGAGAAGGCGAGATGTAGAGAAAGAAGAGGAGAGGATGTGAGATAGAGGGCACAGAGACAGGAAGAGTGGGAGGGAGAGATAGATTGAAGCTGCAAGATCAAGGCAGATGTGAGGGTGGATGGAGGAGCAGGAGGAGGGTGGCACGGGCACAGCGGTAAGGCGAATGGAGAGATGCAGGGAGGAGAGGAGAAACGGAGATCGTTATCACGGGGCCGTGCTGCCTATTGATTTGCGTTAGTGTCTCGAGCCGGTGAAATAACAGCGGTGCTGGGATGCAGACTCCCTCGTCATTAGCAAAAACACGGCTCTCAGGACGCCATGAGTGTGCGGCGGGCGCGTGCGTGCATCCTTGTTGGTGTGTGACCATATGGCACGTTTGATGTCCACATGATTAAGACCAAGAGAGAAGTAAAAAAGCAAAGTAGGGAGACAGATGACAAAGTTATAACACTTTAAAGAAGAAAGAGACAGATTGAAGGGAGCGGGAAAACAGATTGAGGGAGTGACCAGCAGACTGTCGGAGAAAATGATTGGGAAAAAAAAAGATACTCCAAAAAAAGAGAAGCCATGATGTCTCAGGTGATACATCTCTCACTTCAGGTGACAGATCCATCGGTCACTTCTTACAGGTAGATCAAGAGAGACAAACTTAGCGTGCCCTTTTTTTCCCTTCTTTTCCGCATGTGGCGCAGTGTGGTGGCAGCAGTGGATGTGATGTGTGAGTGAGTGTGTCTCGCCAGGGACCCGGGGAAGTGTGAATATGGCTGTGGAGCTCTGCCAAACTGAGCCTAGGAGCCGGGGGGAGTGAAGGAGGAGGAAGGAGGAGAAGAAAAGAGAAAGACGGAAAGAAATGGAGAGAAAGAGGAGGAGGAGGATAGGGGGAAGAAAAAACTCCATCCTTTGTTCTTCGTTGATGAAAGGAGGAATTGGATCCTCTACTCCCACTCCCGCTTTCTCTCTTGGTGATGAGCCTTGATGTGTTAGGGTGAGCGAGTGAGCAAGAGACACACACACACACACACACACACACACACACACACACACACACACACACACACTGCTGCCTTATTCCGCTCAACTAAAACCCAAATGACTCCTCGCTCACTAATTAAACTTTAATCTCCAATAGCGCGCAAATTACCTGCCACGCAACTGAGCACTGAACTTCAAGGATACAGGGAGAGAGGGAAGGAGGGAGGGGGAGGGAGGTGGAGGGAGGGATGGACAGATGAAGGAAAGGAGAGTTGGAGTGAAGGTCACACACTACACCTGCAGAGGCAAAAATATTTCTCTCCCTCTGTTTCTTCTCCATATCCTCCTTATTTACACCTACATCTGTGCCGTTATGTCTGTGTATAGCGGGCACTGTGGCTGTAAATGGAGCAGACGGCTGAGGCCTCACTCTTTGAGGCAGTCAATGTTCCCTCTCTCACCTGAATGTTATCAAATATACACACACTCACACACACACACGCACAAAGTTGATGCTAGCCAAGTCCTCGCATCCTCCTCTGCCTGGCCTCGTTCCCATCTCTCCCCCACAGACACAGCCTCTGCTAGGACGCACAAGTACACACACTCCGCCATTTTGTGCCACACAGTAGAGGGCATCACACAGTGTGTGTGTGTGTGTGTGTGTCACTTGGTTAATCACAAAGAACTAACGATAATTACCTCCATTTTCCTACCTGCATCCCATCCAAGCCTGACTCTCAGGTTGTGTGTATGCATGGATTTGGGTCTGTAGGTGTGTATGTGTGTGTGTGTGTGTGTGTGTGTGTATGTGTATGTATGGTTTGAATGAGCCACGAGCATGAACAAGTACAAAATCCTAAAACAGACCCAACATGTGATATTTACCAGCTACTAGCTTCATGTTCTCATATCACAGCAGAGAGGAAGACGATGGAGACAACTGAGGTCGATGAGGACTAAGACATGAAGTCGAGTGGAATATATTATATTTCTATACATAACAAATAGGTGGGAAGCATGGCACTTTACATGCTGTCTGGAGCTTTTTCTAATTTGCAGTTTGGATGATTTAATGCACAAAGGCCTTTTCTATTTTGCAATCCATTGTTTTTTTAAAATGTACCCATTTGTCAGATAAAACACTAAGAATCACGAGATGTAGGTGCTACTTCTGTTTAAAAAGTTCAAATCCCCCTTCAAAATAAAATATATAGACCATCATTCTGTCATGTTCAAAACCTTACTGGAGAGAAAATGTTCTATTTTCAGTGCTTCCCAGAATTGCTTCTCAGACATTGTGCCTGTTGCGTTCAGTACATGTAAGAGAGAACAATAACCACATTTTTCCCGGTTGAGTTTCCATCAATGCCTTGTTTGCAACAGAAATCTCACAGTATGATTGCTGAATGTCTGTGAAAATGTTCTGGAAAGTGAAGCTTCCTCTATGCTTTTCTTTGTCTGACACCAAAACCAGATGTTTTTTCCGAGTGTTTTTAAATTGTAGCTATGCAAGAAATATCAATGTTGCCACAGAAAGATACGGCAAGTGCATTACTAAGCAAAAATAATAACAATAGACCCAGAAATGCAAGGTGCTTCCCACTTTCTTTTGCGCGGAGCAGTGCTGTAGAGTTTTAATGCTTTAACGTTTCCTTTAATCCAAACATAGGTGGTGAGTTGTGAAGGGCATCAACCAAATTAGCCATCATAGAGGCCCCATTTTGTAGATTAACTGCTGCCACTGCTGCTCCAATATCCCAGGATGTTATTATTGTGTAAATACTGCAGTGCCAATGCAGGACCAGGGAGCTAAGCATACGCTATGTGGGGAACACTATTTATCTTAACTACTTTACGATAACAGTGAGTGTACATATTTTTAGCCTGGCTGGTTCGAATGGGAATCAAACCCTCTAAACTCTGAGCGCGTTAGTGCCACACTCCGTCATCTGTGCCGTTAAGTCACAAGCCAGAACAAAAGACGGAGTAACAGCACCCAGTGCGGTAACTGTAAAGACTGCTCGTGCTACAGTGAAGGGTGTCTTCACAGTGCGTATTACCCACAGTTGGTGGTGAGGTGCGCAGTGGGGAACATCAGGAGACAATCAAGGATATGCCCGTCATGCAAGGTTGGCGGTGTGTGTTTTAGTATGTGCGTAGGTGTGTCTGTCCTGTCTGTTGGTGTGTGCGCAATGCCCGCCATGCGTGACAGAGTCAGGTGCTCTGGGAGGGGCGCTGGCACAACCATGTGCCCATATGCTTGTGACTGAGTGGCGGGCACGGGGACGGTACAGCGAGCGGAGAGGGATCTGCACTACGCCTGCGGTGCATGACTTCATCCCTCCTGCAGGCAGAAGCGGCACTGGGACTAAGAGAGGCTGACTGACTCGGAGGGTGTGAAATGATGCTGCTGGATGGAAAGAAGGGAGAGAAAAGAAGGATAAATGCTTGGCGAATGAGACCTGAAGTACAGAAAAGGGAACAAACGTGACAGATTGACAGCTACAACGTTTCTACATATAGAAAATCTGCTTATAGTACAGACATTTACTGGCTTCACTCATTTGGCCTGTCAGCACTGCAGCCTTTCACAATTCCCGTGTTAGGGAACAGCAGATATGTACATTTATGATGATCCCGTGTCACATGATCCATCAAATCCAATGTGTTTGCTGAAGTAGCCTAAAGCTTTAGCATTAAGCTCATAAAAAAGTTAGCGTGTGTCCGTGGTGTATGTGTGCTGGGGTTGACGACAAGGCAGCTCGGTCTGCGATAGCATTGAGCCACGCACACAGAAACACACTCATATAGACTAGTACACACATTTCTGATGGGTGGATGATACTACAAGACACACACACACACACACACACACACACACACACACACACACACACACACACACACATACACACACAGGAAGTCCGACAGGGGAGGTCTGTGGTGGAAGCCGGTATCAGCTCTGATGACGGGGGCAGGTAATACAGAAGGTGGTTTGACATTGAGACATGGAGAATATGTTTATCGAGAAGCCAATTACGCAAACCTTCCGTCCATCTATCAGCGCAACTTAGCTAGCTTATCTGCTGCTCTCAGCACCTACCCGACCTATAGCCAATTAGTGCCAAATCATCCTTGTTTCCTTGGCAACACACCACTGGCCTCCTCCTAACGTATATCCATTGTGTGACCCATACACTTAAAGCAGAGCTGCTTGTGCCATCTAGCACCAGTCAGTTGGACACCAATAGATCATTAAAAAAAGAATTTTGAGACATTTGTAAACCGGTGATAAACAAACCGATTAGATGATTGGCTGCAGTTTTCAATGTGTGCAACAGGGTTGGAAGAAAAAGAAATGCTGGACTGCTTTACGCCACAGAAACCAAGAGCTGCTCCTCTTCCAGCAAAAGCAGAGCTTTCAGAATTTCTCACCACGGCAGATGGTGGAAGAAAGAGAGAAAGGCCGATAGAAGAAATGCCTTCCAAGATGTTTATCCTTTTCAGTAAAACGAAAGAGAAAACAAATGCATATGGAGGGAGAGGTAGGTGGGATAAGTTGCCACATCTTCTTTGTGACAGAAAGCAACGAGGTTTGTGGAAAACATGAATGTCATTTTGAGACTCGTAACATTTGTTCATGTGGAGGATTTGACAGCAAATCATAAATGCATAAACTATACACATTTTAAGTCTCAAAATGCTTCATTAAACCATAATTTCAAATTCACCATAATATTTCATTTTGCACCAAAATGTAATAGAAACGTGAAGTGGCAGCCAGGACTTGCAATCACAGATTGCAACCTCAGAGCGGTGAACCGCCTGCATCACTTCCTCTTCCACCTCCGTTGCCCCCCCCCCCCCAAACCCATTTCTGCTCCGTCTCCATTGCCAGTCCCCTACCTGTCTCATTTGCATAGGATGCCTTATTTGCATACATATGAGCTAAAGAGAATGGGGATTTGTGTGCGCGAGAAAAAGAGGAGGAGAGGCGAGATATGCAGGCAGGCGGTGGCTGATGAAAATAAATGAAAAAGAGCCCTTTCAGGAAGAAAACTGCGACTGCAACCTCCCTCTCTCTTTCTCTCACTCTCTTTGCTGCTCTCTCTCTCGCTCTCAATTCTGTTCTTGCCCTTTAGGTCACACCTTAGAGAGCTCCCGCAAAGGCCCCATTAACGTGAAATATCTGAGAGAGAGAGAGAGAAAGGGAGAGTAAGGAAGGCAAAAGAGAACAGATAACTGATAGAAGTATACAAATTCAACATGGGCCAAATGGGAGAAAGAAACATCAGGAAAAAGCGGGGTGAAAACAAAGATAAATAAAACAAAGGAGCTCGTACACATCGCACATCTATCCCCTGCAGCAGCCGGGCTTCTGTGTTCCTGCGGTGTTGTTGTTGCCGTGGTGGCGATGGATGGTTGCCTCAGCAGAGCAAAACCGATTGGCTGTGAAGTAACCCCCCCTCCCCTTCCCCTCTAGGAAGGACGGCACACGGCATGCCCCTCACCCATGCACACACACACACACACACACACATACACACACACACACACACACACACACACATGCACGCACGCACACACAAACATTAAACGACACTGAAGGTACAACAACAACACTTCCCCACGCATCCACTTGTCTTGAGGACCTCCGTGCACAGCGATGACCTCACACACACACACACACACACACACACACACGCACATCAAACACAGATAAACAAGGTTCTGATATGATTTATGCGTACTGCTCAGGAACTATATAGACCAGTTCAAATGGGCACACACACACACACACACACACACACACGCACGCACACACACACACACACACACACACACACACACACACACACACACACACACACACACACACACACACACACACACACACACACACACACACACACAGCAGCCTATGTAATATTAACAACCCTCAACCCCCCTCCTTGTCTCCACATAAGGCCAACGCAGATGCATCCCTTACAATCTGTCCCTGATTGCACACAAATACTCCAACCCCCTAAACACACACACACACACACACACACACACACACACACACACACACACACACACACACACACACACACATAAACAGGCATATTTATCCTGCGCAAGCCCGCTAATTACAAATGTCTAATAACCTGGTGCAGATAGAAAACAGAACAGTGCTCACTCGTGTCTCCGTGGACAGAGTCCAGACGTGAGGCAACTGCAGAAGCCAGGGATATGAAAAGGCAGCAAGATATTGGATATGCGTGTGCATGTGTTTGTGTGTGTGTGTATGTGTGTGTGTGTGTGTGTGTGTGTGTGTGTGTGTGTATGTTTGTGTGTTCGTCCTCTAGTCTTTGTTTGATCTTTTTGTGGGGGTCTGAAATTATTTCAGGAATAATAACTTTCCTACCTGCAACACACACACCATTCACTTGCTGACAACAGTCTTTATATATATGTATATGTGTGTGTGTGTGTGTGTGTGTGTGTGTCTGCGTGTGCACACCCACGTATGCGATCACTCATGCGTGAGCCATCTCCTGTGTATCATCAGGACCGGGTGGAGAGGACCCGGGGGGGGGGAAGGAGGGAGAAAGTGATGAAAGGTGGCAGGGGGTAAGGAGAGGAGATGAAAGCATGGTGGGGGAGGAGGAGGAGGAGGATGGCTGGGGGTGTGAGGGTAAAAGGGCAAAAGAGTGATGTGAGAGGGAGAAGGGGAAGGGAGAAACAAAGGGGAGAGGATGAGCAGAATTGGGTTGAGGAAAAGAGGGAAGGACAGATGTGCTGACTGCTGATTGGATGGAAAACAAGAGGAGAGAGAGAGAAAGAGAGAGAAAGAAGGATGTGAGAGGGAGGGAGGGCGAGAGTGAACGAGAGAGAGAGAGAGAGCGAGAGCCTGTCACCTCCAGTCAGTGGCTATTAGCGGCAGCAGCAGCTCTGAGACACCATCCCTCATTCTGCTCGGGCAGCACTGGCACAATTAGACACACACACATGCACACACCTTCATGCACACGCTCATCCATCCGTCTTTTTCCTCCTTGTGTGTGTGTGGCTGAGACTAATTGAGTGTGTGCGTGCGTCAGGCTGTGTCTGAGCTCAATGTTTTTCTCTCCGTCTCTGTCTGCTGTGTGCGTGTATGTGTGTGTGTGTAATAGAGAGATTTAGCGAAAAAGCGAATGTCCTTGTGTTTGATCTGCTTGTGCTCGTACATCTATGTGTGTGTGTGTGTGTGTGTGTGTGTGTGTGTGTGTTTTTGCCACCGAGGGCCCCGTGCCCAGGCCTGAGAGTGAGTGATAGAGTCCATGCCAACTTGAGCTGCATGCCACAGTCTCCACGCCTGCACCCGTGTCCTGCCACTGCCAGCGCCACCCTCCTCTTCCTCCCAACCATCTCCGTCTCTGCTCTCTCTGTATCAGTCGGTTGGCCTCCCCCTCCTCCTCCCTTCTCATCCCCTTTTCATTTATTTCTCTCTCTGCTCACGCTCTTCTCCCATCTCTCTTTTCCTCTGTTTTGTCTAAATTGCTCCATCTTTAGCTCTGTCTCCCCAGTGTGCAGTTTTTTCTTCTTCTTTCCTCTCATTTAATGCCTGTGACCACTCTGCCCAGCCTTCTCATCCTCACATCTTTTTAATAGTTGAAGCTCCACCTGCCCTCCTCCTCTAATATCTCACATCCCTGACCATGTCTCCCGTGGTTCATTCATCTTATTGAAACACATTTCCTCACAGCCTTTTTGTTATTTTACTTAATCACCATTTTTGCCTTCACCTCAGAATAAACCTTTTTCTCTCTGTTGTTCACTTTGCTATGCTCCTTTCATCTTTTCCCCTCCTTCTCCTCCTCCTCCTCCTCTACATCCATTATTTATTTCCACAGCCGCCACTAGTGGCAGCTGTTTCCCATTCTCCCACCCATTCATAACCCCTCTCCACCACTCCGTCTTCCCCCTCTCTTTTTTACCACTCTTCCATCTCTGGGATGTCTCTATTCAGGGCTCTCCATCCTTCTCATCAGAAACCTCATTATCTAACTCCCTTCCACTGCTCTCCTCTTCTTCCTTCCTTCCTTCCTTCCCTTCGCTCTTTCCTCTCCTCCCCCTGTCTCCTCCATCACCTGCTTCTCAGCGGTGTTTCTTCTAATTTCCATACAGCCCAGATGCCTGCAGGCCTGCCTGCCTCGTATCTTCACCTACTAAGAGGAAAATGCGCGTGCACACACACACACACACACACACACACACACACACACACACACACACACATACACACACACACACACACACACACACACACACATACACACACACACACACACACACACACACACACACACACACACACACACACACACACACAGAGGTTTATAAGCAAATACACCTTAAAATCCAGGCATGCACATACATTCCTGGATCCAGAAACATACAGGTCAAGCCAGATAAGCACATGAAGAATTCATGCGGTCGTTGTCTCAAACAATCACACTGATGCAGACACGCATTCATCCTGGGTATAATGAGATTTTGTCCCGACTGCATTCTTCTCTCCATCTTCTGAGCAATATCTTCACAAATGTGCTTACAATCATTTTTTATATATGCAATAAAAGCCATTTTAGTGACAAATTAGACACTGCTAAGTCCTTAACACCATTTGCCGCTTTCATTTATTCACTCTTTCCAATTTTGGCACTGCATGTATTTCAGCGTTGTTTCATACACACAGAAAGCTATTAATTGAGGGAATGAGGCCTCGTCTCTCGCAGCCTCCCTGCACAGCTAGTGAGAAGGAGCTGAGGGATCTGTTCCTGAAGTGCAGAGGCTGATCAAAATTAGAGCTTGTTGGATAGATGGGCTTTGGGCTGCTGACCGCTGCCATTTGCAGGCCAGGTAGCCGGAGGAGAGCTCATTAAGCTTAGCTGGAGGTGGTATCCTGTGTGTGTGTGTGTGTGTGTGTGTGTGTGTGTGTCAAATATATCCGATATTCTGCATTTCTGTATGTTTGATCATTTCAGTAGAACAAGCTGGGCAAAAGTCACAAAAAGAAACCCTGCTTATTAGGCTGACTATGTGTGTGATTCATGGAGAGTGAGCGAGATAAAGACATGAAGTGAAAGTGAGAGAGACAGAAGGAGAAAGAGGGAGATGGATTGAGCAGTGAACTGGGGCGGCCCAGGATCGGGCAGCTTGTAGGATGGTTGTCTGCTGTCCTAAGGGAAAGGCCCAGCTTGTTATTTTAGTGGTGCTCACCTCGTGTACGAAAGAAATAGGGACACACGCGCACACAGAGGCACACACCTACACAAGTTGCCTCTGTGCAAATGAAGCTGACAGCATGAGCCTTAGAGGTCTATCCGTCTCGGGTAATGGGCGAGCGCAACACCGCCTTGTGTGCGTTCTCCTCATCGTATGAGCCTGGAGACGACACCGCTGGTGCACAGAGCCCATGGGAACCAATACTGTATGTGAGGGGTCCTGTTCTGTTTTTTCTATTTTTTGTGCGACCTAATATGGAAGCCTGTTTCCGCCACTAACAAAAAAAAAGATAAAAAGTCATAATTATGAGAAAGTAGAAATGATGAGATAGAACGTCAAAATGATGTATTCATTTCCACTTTTTATCAGCATTTTTTTCCTTTACTTCCAGAATCTCATCTTGTGAGTAAAAAAGTTTTTAAAAAAAGAAACAAAATCAATCCCATGTGCTGCAATTCCATAAACATGTAAGCAGTCTCTGTGCCTTTGTGCGTCTGCGTGTGATGACGTGTGATGACGTGTGCGCGTGCGGGAGCAGCGGCGGTGCAGCCTTGTGACTTTGGGTCTGTGGCATTTGACATACTCCAGAGCCTGCAGTGTCTTGCTTTATCGGACCGGGGCTGCTCTCTGCTAACGTGGCAGCACGCCTCGGCTTGCACTCGTCGCTTCGCATCAGTCATCTCATCACGTCACATTTCCCTCTCTCCTTTTCAGATATTTTCTTTTTTTGGTTTATCATCTTCTCGTTGTCTTGTGGTTTCCGTCTACTTTTTTTTTCTCGCTTCTCTCGCTAGGTATTCCTTCTTATTTCGGTCTCAATTTCTCTCTCGCGTTTTATTTCTTTACAATGCTGTCATTTTCTCTTTTTCCTTCTGCTTTGCCCTTTATCCGAGCTTCTGCCTCTTTCTTTCTCTCGCTTACCCTTTTTTTCTTCCCCACCCATCTAATTTCCTCTCCGTCTTTTCTCCACCACATCTTCTGTGTCACATCTCATTCTCGCTGGCTTGTTTTTGTCCAACTTTTTCTCATTCTGTTCTCATTTCCTTTCCCCCCTCTCTGTCATCACACAGCATGCAATGTCTCTCTCTCCTTCCTCTCTTTTGTCTGTTTCTATCTTTCTATTCCCCTTTTTAATTCTCTTTTTGTCTCTCTACTCTTCTTCTGGTGCTCATCTCACACCAGGCCATTTAGCTTGCACCAGTCCACTTCTGTTGGCTCAATAATACCGAGTAGGTAAGCTGGAGTCAGGTGTGTGATTGTGTGTGTGTTTGTGTGTGCGTACAGATTTGTTTACAAAGAAAGGCGTGGAAGGTTCAGTTTATGAGTCCTGGTGTTAGTCACGCACACACACACTGATGAACACACTTGTACGCACAGACACGCACACACACACACACACACACACACACACACACACACACACACACACACCTGCTCAGCGAGAGGGCCCGCCGCGCACGCTCCCTCGGCCAACAGATAAACAAGTGTGCTCGCATCTCCCGGGAAGTAACCATGGCAACCGTCTCTCCCTTCCTCTCTCTCTGTCTCTCCCCCTCGCTCTCATCTTTCTCGCTGACTGAGCTGCCTGGTTGGCTGGCTGTCCTGGAGGCAAGACAATAGCAGGTTTCAAGGCCAATGTCACTTTTCTCTCCCTCCCTCCCTCTTTTGTCAAACAAGGAAAGAAGAAAAAAAACAGCTTCCTGTGTTGATAAATGTGATGTCATAGGTGGGGCGGCAGCCATGCAGAGCAGCGCGGGGGAAACATAAAAAAACAACGATAGATTCAGTGTGTTTTTTTGCCATCCTCCTCCATCTCTCCCCCTTCCCCCCATGCCTCCCTCTCTTCCTCTTTTTGTATAATGTGGACAATTATCGTCTTCCCTTTGTATGGTGCAAGAGGAAAAGAGGATTTCATGCAAGCTAACTAAGCCCCTAATCCTCTGTTTCATGCCGTTCTCTCTGTGTCTCTCTGTTTATTCATATGCATGTATGTATATATATATATATATATATATATATATATATATATATAGGGGTATATAACGTATACTCAATATGCGTGTGGAATGGCCTGTCCATTTTATTAGATAACATTGGATTCCTGTTGAAGTTAATACAATAAAATACCTTGTGAGTAGACTCTTGTTAATTTAGACATCCAGTAGACATGGAGCACCATTAGCATTCATTTACATTACATTACATTTCATTTAGCTGACTCTTTTATCCAAAGCGACTTAAGTGTGTACGTTTGATGTGTTTCTGGTCACCTTGTCCAATATTCACTCTCTTTTTGGTCTCTTTAATAGCTAAATGCTCACCAGCTCGTCGTTAACTGTGTCTCTCTGCTGTTTGGTGCTCAGCTGGTAGTGTGCAGTTGGTTTTTAGAGCGTTGGTTGCTGAACGCTGTGAGAGTGAACCAAAACTGTAAAGTTGCGGCCTGCAAAACCAAAACAATGAGCTGGAGAAAATTACTTTAAAGTGCTTTAGATTTCAGAGAGCCGAGGGGAACTGCACAGTCAGATGATGTATTTCTTCGGATTCCTCATAACGAGCAACCCCTTTCACACATCACACAAGTAGTCATGTTGATAATTAAATATTGATGGAAGCAATAAAGCGTTACAGTAGCCTGCTTGAGTAAATGTAGTCGGTTACAAGGTGGAGTGGTGTTCTCTAAAAGGAGATGTGAGAGAGTCCTTTGCTGCAAGGCTCCTGCTGTGTCTCTCACTGTTCTGAATGACGGCAAAACGCCTCAGACAATCATTCTGTCCTGAATGTGTGCAAGAAGGTGTGTGTGTGAGAGAGAGAGAGAGAGAGAGAGAGAGAGAGAGAGAGAGAGAGAGAGAGAGAGAGAGAGAGAGGGAGAGAGAGCTGTCAGCCACTCTGGCTAACCATCTAATAGGTTGCCATACTGGACTGACATTTGAAGGCTACAGGAGCATTAGTCCTGAAATGAGAAAGAGAGATGAGAGACGGAGGGAGAGAGACGGAGGGAGAGAGATTGGATATGCAGCGAGCGTGCTGTGGAGTCGGCAGCCCTTATCAATGCATCTGTCTATCCGTTCGCACCACACGGCCTCATCTCCTCTATGATCTCCACCCCCCCAGTCCTCCGCCTCCTCACACCATCTCTCTCTCGCTCTCTCTTTCTCTCTCTCCTTTCTCTCTCTCTTTCTATCTTGCCCAAAGAGGAAAGAGGGGAAGGACGGAGATGAAAGGCGGAAGAAGAAATACAGTCGGGGGCGAGCCAGGGAGGGCTGAGTGAGCGCACAAGACAGGGGAGGAGGGTGAAAGGAACAGAGCAAGGGGATATAAGAGCCAAGGACAGAGGGAGAGAGATAATCTTAGATGTTTAATTTACAGTCTTTCCTGCTGCAGACAGATGTGTGCCATTGGAGAAACACAGACAAACAGACAGAGATAAACTGACAGCAACATGTACAAGGAGACAGAGGGCAGGCAGGCAGACAGACGGAAAATAGGCAGGTCGTCTAACTCTCTTTCTATCCGACAGCAGCTATTGAGTCCCTTTTTACCAAATGGAGCGATACCAAAGACTTTTCACAGTCTCTTAACCCTCCATCTATCTTTTGTCATTTGTCAATTTTTTTTTTCTAGCTGTTTTCACAGTCCCCATTTCAATCTATTGTGAACCATCAAAGGTAATTTATTTTAAATTGCTGCAGTGTCGTGAACCGAAGTGAAACTGCATCGCTGCATTGGTCTGGCATGCGATTACAAGTGCTGTATGGCGCCTGGAGCAGGATGAAAATCAACCGCAGTCATCAGCCGACACCGGAGGAGGACACAATGTGATAGGGGTGCGCGCCGAACAGCATCCCGTCATGCGCGTATTTATGTATACGATACCAGACAGCAGGCCTAGGTAGGAAATGCACGGCCTGCCACTGGTGTTTTCAAACTTAAAAGTTCATTTCCTCTGCTAGCTCAAAGCTGTAAATTAGTTAGTAAACTAAATTCCATTCGACGAAAGAGTGCAGTTTGGAACAAAACTCTTTGTGTAAATAAGTGATGTTCAGCCTAAAGTATTATCTGAATGTTGGATTAGATGAAATAACAGCTAATTTGTCTTCCTTGTTGAACAACCTTTCTGAAAACATATATCTCAGGAACTATATCTCATAGCGGCCCTATTTTAACCTCACAGATGCTTGATGAGTATGCAGATGCCACTCTATACCGAATCACATGTCATGTTCAAGGCGCCACAATGGCTGGAGCAGAATTTGAGAAAAATGTCTCCAATAAGAGATTTGAAACGGTAATAATATCAACTGTTATTGTGACAAATTCCTAAAAGCCCTAATCCAAAACCTTGTGTTTGTGTGATGTACTAAATGCCACTTATGCTGTGATTCATTGTCAATGATTGTCTTAGGATGTGCATGTAGACTTTTAGACAAACTATAATTTCTCCTAACCCACCTGCCCTGCTAATAATTGATCTGACACACACACACACACACACACACACACACACACACACACACACACACACACACACACACACACACACACACACACACACGCACCACTGGCATTGGGTGACCAGGCAGACAACATGGCTCGCAGACTCACGAGAGACTGCTGATAATTAACCTTGTAATAAAGTGGAGGAGATGCTGGAGCGTGCATGTATGCATGCTGTCCGTGCATTTGTGTTTGTTTGAGGTGGACTGCAAAAGTTAGAAGTATAGTAGATGTCTGTGTGTGTACGTACACGTATCCAGATCTGTGCGCGTGAGTGTGTGGGGACGCGATAAGCACCTGAGCCCCGAGGCAGCCTTCAGATTTCCCCTCACGTCCTCGGTGAAATCAGCCCAATCACTGCACTGTCATCTGCCTGCCACCAGAGAGAAGCCTGCGCTGCATACTGACAAGCTCATTTGCCTAGCAGTGAGCGCACACACACACACACACACACACACACACACACACACACACACACACACACACATATACACATACATACATACACGTACATGCACTCACTCTGATATGCCCAGGAGGCCTTCCACTTTCTCCCAAAATTGAGCTAAAACAAAACCACTATGTGAGACATTTGTTTCTTGCAGGGGAGAGAAAATGTTTCCTTCTTGATTCATACCCAAATTGAAGTGTCATTGTTCATGAGAGGGATGGAGCCCGGCTGCCAGCTGAACGCTTTAACCCAACCACATCATCAAATAACGTATTATTGTTCAGATAAACACCCGCGCTTCAATGCGTTGCGTTCATAATTTATCTGTTGAGGGAGATGGAGAGAAAGTGATTTTAAACAATCGCTTTGATGCTGTTATCGTCACGATGTTGAGGAAAGTAGAGGCACTGAAAACTTTAGATTTTTCTCCATGAAGAGTTTGAACAGTTTTGGTTTTGTCACTTGAGAGTGTGCGTGCTGTTTTGCAACATTAAAACAGAATGATAGTTTGGGGATTGTCTAGTTTCGGTCAAAGAAATTACACACAGCCCTACATAAAAAAATGATAATGGCGGATGTGTGCGAAGTTTAACGTTGATTGTTACTGAATATATATTTATAAAAAACGTAAAAATATAAGCCCAAAATATTCTGCCTGCACAGAAAGACTGACTGAAACCACAAACACATGCTATAAACACATTCGCAGATGCAATTGCATATTGCAGTACATTACGCACGCACGCACATTACGCACGCATACACATTACGCACGCACGCACATTACGCACGCATACACATTACGCACGCACGCACATTACGGACGCATACACATTACGCACGCACGCACATTACGCACGCACGCACGCACGCACGCACGCACGCACGCACGCACGCATAGATCTTTGCAACATCCTCGTGACCTAAAAATGTCCCCAAAGCAACATACAGGGACAGACAGTGGCACAGAGGGAGAGGAGCGCATTAGCAGCATTGGCTCCAAGTGAAGCAGGACGTGTGTGTGTGAGTGCGTGACTGTTTGTTCGTTTTGGTGGGAGTTCGCTGGTGTGCACGTGTGAGAAAGTAAAAAACATGGTGAGTGTATTAATTCTGCATGTCTTCATGCTCCCTGTGTGTTTCTGTGCATGCGTGGTGGCAGAAGCTACACAGAGTGCTGCTCTCCTGTCAGTGCGATTAAAGGGCTGCACATGCATGGTGTGTGTGTGTGTGTGTGTGTGAGGGGGTCGGGTGGGCTGGGGTGGGGGAGAGGTGGAGGGAAGTGAGAGAGGGAGTCTTCAAAGAGCACAAGGCCAGGCAATGGAGTATTTCTCTCTCTCTCTCCCTCTCTCTCTCACGCACACACTCACACAACACACAACACACACACATACACACAACACACAACACACACACATACACACACACACACACACACACACACTCACACACACACACACACACACACACATACACACACACACACACACACACACACACACACACACACACACACAAGGGTACAGTGAGGTCATTTTAGCCCTGGTCAATTCTCATGCCACTGTCAAAGTTTCTGTTTCACATGAGCACAGCACGCGTGCACGCACACACTCACGCAAACACACACACACACACACACACACACACACACACACACACACACACACACACACACACACACACACACACACACACATAGTTCACCTTGTCTCTCCTTCCTAAAGCCAAAGGAGGCCGTTTTGTGAGAGCGTCCTGTGTGTGTGTGTGTGTGTTTCTCTGTTTGATGAGAGGTTGCCATGACAACAACAGCACCGGCAACCCCTGTGGGCTCATTTACATATTCAAGTGCAACAGGGTAGTTGAATTACAGCCGGAAATTGAATGGCTCAATCAATAGAGTGGTTGGAGGGGTGGAGGGAGAGATAGGGCGGCGGTGATGGATGGATGGGCAGAAGGAAGGAAGGAAGGATGGGCAGAAGGAAGGAAGGAAGGAAGGATGGGCAGAAGGAGAAGGGATGAAAGGAGATGCGGTGTTAGCTGACAGGAAGGGGGATGCAGATGTTGCAATGCCATCATTTTGTGTATATGTCTCTGTGTTTAAGTGCCCCCCCCACCCCCCCCTTTTTTTGGATGACCCATTTTTATTGTCCTCCAGTGGTTTAAAAGGGATCTAAATGGGTTGCGCGAGACAGTGTGTGTGTGTGTGTGTGTGTGTGTGTGTGTGTGTGTGTGTGGGGGGGGGGGGGGGGGGGGGGGGGCTGTCAGGATTCATGCCCCCACAACACTTCAAGCACCACATCACACACACACACACACACACACACACACACACACACACACACACACACACACACACACACACACACACACAGGATTGTTGTCCTTTTCCCCCAAAACTTTAGCTTGCCTCATCTATTGGAGCACAGGTTGGATGTTCTATGCTAGAAGACGATATAAATTTGCTGTAACGTTAACACACAGTTTTGCCTTTAATAAAGGTGCTCAAAGATTAACGCCCACCCTTTGGTTATCACTGTTAGCTCTGTCAACACTGTGCTGTTTGCCCTGTTAGAGGCTAGCTGGCGGCTCAGCCATTGCCACGCTGAGAGCTGTGTGAATGCAATACCTCAATCTTCCTAATCTTCTTCAATAGTTGTGGTTGTATCAGGCTGTTGTGGGCAACGTTGCAATGTTGAACCGATGTGATGAAGTATACCAAAATGTGACATCTTCTCGACTTGAACTCTTGCAGAATCTACCGTATCACATATCTCAATACCTTGATTTAAAATGAGATAATTTTACCCGCACCTAATTCCAGCCTATTGCCTGAACTGATTGTAGTCCAGTGGTTCTCAACCTGGGAGGTCACAAGATAAATATGAGGGGTGGCCAGACGAAGATTCTCTCCACCTTTGCAAGCTGTTATGATGTGTTGCATACTAAACTTACTAAGCATGGTCATTCACAGACATATTTTAAGTGCACTAAGGCCTTGCCACTTTTCCCAGTTTCCCGACGGTGAAATAGGAATCCGAGCTAACACGGTTCTGATGGTCTGCATCACAGGGGCAGCTCTCTTCTGCTTACCGCACAGATACTGCAGGGACACGATACCCGTGGCCCACTTTCTCAAAGGCAAACCTGCTCTTTCTCCTCCGCTGTATGTCCGAAGACATATATTAGCGTCAGCATGCCACAGGGGAAAGTCAATCAATCACGGTTGTCTTATGATGAGTGGGTTAGAGGTTGGTGTGTCGAGAAGTAAATGGCACTACATTATGCAGCGCAATAACTTTTCATAACGGGCGGCAGGCAGAAGAGGCTCGCAGCACAACAAGATGTTTACATAAACAGAAAGGGGAGGATGCTGACTGTGTAGATTTGGTGCCGTGTGTGCGTTGTGTGGGTGTGTGCATGTTGCAATGGTACAATGTGCGATACGAAAATTAGACATGTGGTTACTGATGTTTTTATTTATTGGATGTGAGTGTTTTTTCTCTCTCCTATAATCAGTGTGTGTTCATATATGTCTCTGAGTGAAGATATTTACAGATGTGTCGGCACAAACATCTGCCGTCGGATTTTGGTGCAGTGGCGTAACGGAATGCCGGACTGAGGACGGGACTATTATCAGCGGTTGCTGTGACAATGAAGCCCCAGTGGTCACGGGGACTGAGGAGTACGAGGGAAGAAGGAGGAGGAGAGGAGAGGAGAGGAGAGAGAGAGGAGGACGAAGAGCGAGATGGGGGAGGGGGTGAAGTCTGCTGGAGGAATCAGTGATGGGGAAAATGGATGGAGGGGGGGGGGGGGGGGCACTAATGGCCCGAAGACACAGCTGGCTGCAGACACCCAAGGACAGAGAGGCCGAAAGAGTGAGAGACAGACAGAGAGAGAGAGAGAGAAAGTGAAATAAAGAGAGAGAGAGAGAGAGAGAGAGAGAGAGAGAGAGAGAGAGAGAGAGAGAGAGAGAGATGGCGGAGGGGGGTAAAGATGATAAAAATAGAGGGGGCGAGAAAGAGAGAGGCATCTCGTCATCGCAACAGACGAGGGAGGGAGGGAAGGTTATTTTCTTATCATGCCTCTTTTGCATCTGTTTGCCCGCCATGGCGAACACACACACACACACACACACACACACACACACACACACACACACACACACGCGCGCGCAAACAAACACATGGGAGCTGCTGCCATGCATGTCAATGAATTATCCATGGAACAATGGCGGCTCTTCACATTAATGAACATAAACGAAGGGACAAAGATGGAGGACTG
>NC_136605.1:14828780-14833780 GCF_910589615.1 Taurulus bubalis
CTGTGTTTTTATCATTACTAGCATCAGCATAGTAATGATATAATAAGGTGCATAAGTGTTGAAATGCAAAAGAAAGAAAACTGTGTTTATGTCTGTGTGCACGTGGATACTTATTCAGGTTATAGTGGGTGTTCTGCGTCTCATATCATGGCAGAGGATACATTTCTCCCTCTTGGTTCCTTTACTCGTCTCTGTCTCTGATCTTGCTTTTTCTCAACGTTTCTCTCTGGGTTATGTAACTCCAGCAGCTGTTTGAAGGCACAGGAGGGGGGCAGGTGGGTAGAAAACTTTTCAAAGGACTCTAGTTGCTGCGTGATCAGAACACAGGAGAGACAGAGCTGGTGACAGTTTCTGGTTCCAGTACGATTCGTGACAATTGCCTTGTTCCGTCACATGCTTCCTGTGCCCTCTAATGGTTGTTTTTTTTCACCACTTCTCAGTTTCTCCTATCTCTCTCACGCAAACACACACAAAACAATCTGCATCTTTGGAGCTGTTCCTGCATTCTGTTCAAATTATCCGTATTACATTCCTGATCCATCTTTCTCTCCCTCTACAGATCCCTGATCTCTGCTTGAGCATCAATCTGTATTTGTTCCCCTAACCTTATCTGTTCTTGCTTCCTCCATCTGCTTCTCTTCCCTTCTTCTTCTTCTTCTTCTTCTTCTTCTTCTTCTTCTTCTTCTTCTTCTTCTTCTTCTTCTTCTTCTTCACTCCTTCCAGTATGACTTTCATCTCTCTCCCCTAAAATCTCTCTCTTCTCCCTTTGCCTGATTTGTTTCTTCTCTCTCTCTCTTTCATTCTCTGTCTCTCTGGCAGAAAGCTAAACAGCAGCGGGACAGGCTTTACTTAGCAAGGCGCTCACTTAGCTGGATGCACACATGCATGTAAATAAAACTTGCATACCCCGAAAACTTTAAGAATAACGAGAGAGAGTCACTCTATTCAAGAAAGACCTGATGATGCATTTCTTCAGCGTCAATGGTGCACACACACATACCTGTGTGTGTTACTTTCCACTGTGGCGGATGCGTGATTTTTTGGGGGTTGAATATAAAATAGCTGCCCAATAGTCTCATAAACACTATTTTGCAAAAATCACTTGTCCACCATTAAAGTGAGACTTTATACTCACACATACACTTATTAGTAGGGATGCGTACAAATGTGTTCATTACTGATCTTTTACAAGCATGATATATTCGGCTCTAATGAGGCACATTTGATCAAATACTCATCAGTGATGAAAGATGACCCCCCCCCCCCCCCCCCCCCCCCCCCCTTTCCATCTATCAGACCACCAGGGCAAAGCAGGTTTTTGTTGTTGCAGTAATGCTGGGACGGGAGGATAGAGAGAAGGAAGAGGGACAGAGCGAATGAAGAAGGGGGGAGAGGACAGATGATGAGAAGAAGAAGAGGATGAAGGACAGTTGATGAACTGCACAGAGCTGGACTGTAGCCAGATCCTTTTAATGAGCAAAGTGCTGCACACAACACCTCACACCTAATTACACGCACACACACCCTTTTTCTCCCTCACACAAACACACTCTTGCATGATCCTTATTTTTGCCTTCCCCACTCTGCAGCATCCCACCATCCAGCACTAAGTACTCCCTCCAGATCAAACAAGCGGCACACAGTAACCAGCATACAGATGAGCCTCTCCTCTTCCCTCATCCTCTCTCAGCACAACCTCTGTCTTCTCCCTGCAGTAACCCCATCCTCTTCCTCTCCACCCCCCCACCCCCCCCAACCCTTCATTCCTCCTCCCTCAGTCTCTCTCTGATGTTCCTCACTCTCACGGAGGGAAATACATCAGCCCTCCGTAGACAAACACACTGCACTGATGCTGTCCTAGCTCGTCCAATAAAAACATATTACCTGCAAACTGCATTAGGCCCAAGTGGACACACACACACACACACACACACACACACGCACATACAAGCATGGACACCCGCACACACACACACACACACACACACACACACACACACACACACACACACACACACACACACACACACACACACACACATACATGCATGGACACCCGCACACACACACACACACACACACACACACACACACACACACACACACACACACACACACACACACACACACACACACACACACACACACACACACACACACACACACAGCTGTGCAT
Organism: Taurulus bubalis; assembly: GCF_910589615.1. Classification (NCBI taxonomy): domain Eukaryota; kingdom Metazoa; phylum Chordata; class Actinopteri; order Perciformes; family Cottidae; genus Taurulus; species Taurulus bubalis. The sequence continues at coordinate 14,830,957 of NC_136605.1, forward strand.
GCAAGGAGCTTCTGTGTGTAATCAGATCTAGGTTAGCAGCCTGTTCACTGGAACAGTGTGTACCCGCTCTCTCACGGTGCACTGAAGCCCCTGGAAATACACTGTGTGTGTGTGTGTGTGTGTGTGTGTGTGTGTGTGTGTGTGTGTGTGTGTGTGTTAGGTTGTATGATGCACATGCAGACGGAGCCTTAGTATTAACACTTGTGTTTGTGTATGTGTGTATGTACATGCAGGGATGTGGGAGAAAGAGGATGGAGAAGAATCAGTATTTGTATTCTGTGTTGTCTGTTTGTTTCTGTATTAGGGAGTGGGTGTGACATCATGTTGCAGATCATGTGTTTACACCTTTGAGAGCATGTGTGGGTTTCTGTGTGTGTATGCTGTTCGCCACAGATAATCCACAACAATCCCTGCAGGTACTGCAAATGACAGAAAGGCAGAATCTTATGACTTTCCGACAAAAATAGAGTGCGTTATCTTTCATAAACACATCATACCACAACTACTTCTCACTTAAATTCCTATTTTTGGGGGCAAAATGTTATTGTGCTGTCCATATTTTTGAAGTACTTTGAACTTGTGATAACTGAACCAAATTCCAGTGTTAAGGCCTCTACATCAAAGTCGTGCTGTTATCTGAAAATATTGCACACCTGTCATTTAGAATTGAATTAAACTGAATGTCGAGTGCAATGTAAAATGTAAAAGCAAGTCTGGATTACAATTTAGGCAATTGACTAGGGGCCCCTGATTCTCAAGGGTCTTGAAACCCACAGGTTCTTTCCAGTGTGGCAATTACTTTTTGAAGTTAGAAATGTGTGTGGGAATTAGCACCGCTAAAGCACAATGCTAAGGGTCCTAAGATGCCCCCTTCACATTTTCCCAAGGGTGCAGAAATGAGCTCTGGGGCCCTATTTTGCCCCTTAGCAGGTGAATCCGTGTTTGTGACAAACTACCATGCTGCTGTTGACTCGTACAGTTAAAGTGGTCCTCAGCATCAGTTAGGATCGTTAACAAACACCATGACGTCAGTGATTTCCGGAAATACTCGCTACTATTCATAAAAGGAAACGGGGACTGTCATCCAGTATGAATACGAACGGCATACTATGAGTCATAGGTGGGGTGTCCACATTCATTAGTAACAGCTAACTGTGTTTATGTGTGGTGTGTGTGTGTGTGTGTGTGTGTGTGTGTGTGTGTGTGTGTGTGTGTGTGTGTGTGTGTGTGTGTGTGTGTGTGTGTGTGAGAGCTTTTAATGACGGTGCTGAGGTCCGGTTGCTCCCTCCAGCCCTGCTTGTGTTCGTGGCAGTTCTCTTTAATGAGGGACAAACAGTCCCTCTCTCCGTCTCTCTGCCTCTGTCTGCCTAACAACCCCCCACAGTAAATAACCACGAGCCTCCGGGGCACTTGAGGCTTATAGTCTGGTGCTCATAAGCACACACACACAAACAGAAAATACGACGATCTAGTTAAAAATGGCGCTAGAGTAATTGAGAAATTGGATATAAACAAAGGGACAGATCAATGTAGAGGCAGCAAGATTAAAAGTGAGAGAGAAACATAGAAAGAAAGACGACTATGTAATGTTTTAAGTTTCTAATAACGATCTTCCCTTGTCCTCCTCTTTCTTATCTGCTTTTAATTTTCTGCTGTTGTTTCTCAATCTCTCGATCATTTCACCGGTTTTGGCCGTTTTTCCTCCCACCCTCTCCTTGACCTCATATATTTGTTTTGGTCTGGGACCGAGAGACAGAAAGGGAGGCAGAGGAAGCGAGAGAGGGAGAGACACAGAGGGGAGCTTTCACCTTTCATTTCACCACAGCAATGAGTTGCCAATTTCAGAGTGCCCTTTACTGACCATCACATGCACACCTACACTCTCTCTCTCACACACACACACACACACACACACACACACGCACACACCAAAACCTGCTCTCCACACGCCTCCCAATCTCCATGATAATCAGCTTCCTTTCATTGTGTTGCATCATGCAGGAAACCTGCTGCTTAGTCTGAATATGTGTGTGTGAAGGAGAAAAGTCTGAGGAAAAGGAGAGCGTGCTTTAGTTTGTGTGTGTGTGTGTGTGTGTGTGTGTGTGTGTGTGTGTGTGTGTGTGTGTGTGTGTGTGCATGCGCCAGTCCCTTGTCTCTGTAGCAGCAATTGCGTATTCGAGGTACGTTGCCTTGCCAGGCCATGCTGTGCCAAGCCAGTGGGCTGGCTCTTGTCTTATCTATTTCTTTTGACTAGAGAAATATTGCATTTACACACACATAGTTAGAGATACACAAACAACAAACAAACACACACACACACACACACACACACACACACACACACACACACACACACACACACACACACACACACACACACACACACACTAATCCTAGACGCAGTGAAGTATACAAAGAACTATACTTTCAGATTAAAGCATCACATCTTCTGGAGATTTATATACATTTTGTAGGTATTGTTGTACTATTGTACTTGAAATTCTAAATATATTATTTGCTTGAACTATATAACTGTATGCAGAGATACACGTCACACATACACACAATGCTTATTCCAGTGCAGATGTTTACATGTTGATGTGGCCATGTCGCTGCATTGCAATAGGGGATCAGTCCCTCATCTTCCATTCATATATTCTTCCTTCCCTTCACCTCTTATCACTCCCCTGCTCTATCGTTCTTTCTCTTTTGTGCACATTGTCACACACACACACACACACACACACACACACACACACACACACACACACACACACACATATTTCCAGGTAACACACACACACACACACACACAGACCACTGC